>NW_022589776.1:5178840-5273990 GCF_004348235.1 Phoca vitulina
CATATCAGTGAGGAATTCTTAATCTCAGGAAACAAACTGAGGGTTGCTGGAGTGGTGGGGGGTGGGAGGGATAGGGCAGCTAGGTGATAGACATTGGGGAGGGTATGTGCTATGGTGAGCGCTGTGAATTGTGCAAGACTGTTGAATCACAGATCTGTACCTCTGAAACAAATAATACATTGTATGTTAAAAAAAGAAGAAGAAGATAGCAGGAGGGGAAGAATGAAGTGGGGGATATTGGAGGGGGAGATGAACCATGAGAGACGATGGACTCTGAAAAACAAACTGAGGGTTCTAGAGGGGAGGGGGATGGGAGGATGGGTTAGTCTGGTGATGGGTATTAAAGAGGGCACTTTCTGCATGGAGCCCTGGGTGTTATACGCAAATAATGAATCATGGAATACTACATCAAAAACTAATGATGTAATGTATGGTGATTAACATAACATAATAAAAAAAAAAAAAAGAGGAGTGCTTAGGGCATCCCAAAATCAAGAGGAGGAAATAGTAACAAGGACACTTGAGGAATCTGAAGTCACCTTGAAGTGTGATCATCTGAAGTCAATCTGAAGGCACCAATAGCCACAGCAAATATTGAGCATAGACAAACTTATAATCAGATTAACATAAATGTTCTCACTAGTGACCTATATACCTCAGTCCTGGGTTATTTGATACAACGTGTCCAGCTTGTAGCAAAAAATTATAAAGCATGAAAAAGAAAGAAAGGAAAGAGAAAACTTTGAAGCAACAAAGCAAGCATTAGAATCAGACTCAGATATGACACAAATGTCAGAAATATCAAATAGGGAATTTAATATAACTATGATTAATATGTTAAGGGCTCAAGTGTAAAATTAAACAGATGAAAAATATAAACTGAGAGATGGAAACACTAAGAAAAAATCCAAAGGAAATGTGAGAAATCAAAAACAATGTAACATAAACAAAGGATTCCTCTGATGGGACTATTAGTAGACTACACAATAAGGAAAGAATCGGTGAGGTTGAAGATAGGTCAATAAAAACTTCTCAAACTACAATGCAAAGAGAAAACAAAAAAAGAAAGAACAACAACAAACCTATAAGAGAACATCCAAGAAATGTGGGACAATTTCAGGAGATGAGTATGAGTATGAGTAGTGAGAATACTGGAAGCTGAGAAAAGGGAGAAAAGAGCAGAAGAAATGTTTGAAGAAATAATGAACTTTTCAAAATTAAGTAAAGACACCACATGATAGATTCAGTGATCTCAGAACATACCAAGCAAGATAAATAATAAGAAGAACAATAACAAAAACACTGTACGAAAGCATGTCATATTCAAACTTCTGTAAAACAAAGACAAAGAGGAAATCTCAAAAGAAATCAGAAGAAATACCACCTTCACTAAGAACTACAGTGGACTTATGATCAGAAACCAGGCAAGTGAGAAGGGAGTGAATTGAAATATTTAAAGAGTTAAAAGAAAAAGACACCAACCTAAAATCCAATAGCCAGTGAAACTATCCTTCAAAAGTGAAGGAGAAATAGAAACTTCCTTAAACAAACAAAAATTGAGGAAATGTATCTTCGGCACATCTTCTCTGAAAGAAGTTTTTAAAGCTCTTCAGGGAGAAGGAAAATGATTTACATCAAAACACACATCTACATAATGCAATGAAGAGCATCAGAAAGGGAATAAAGTTAAAACAAAGTCTTACATTTTTTTGTGCTAAACTGATATGGGTGATCATAGCATATAGAGTGAAATGAATGACAACAACGTCATAGTGGATAGGGGAGGATTGAGAATATTCTGTCATAAGGAAGTTATATGACGTGAAATAGCATAGCGCTATTTGAAAATGGACTTCAATTAGTTAAAAATGTATACTGCAAAGTCTAGGACAACCACTAATTTTTTTCACATAAGTATAATTGATATGTTAAGAGAGACTCATTTTAAATTTTCAATTAAAACTGGGAAAGCAGGGGGCGCCTGGGTGGCTCAGTTGTTAAGCATCTGCCTTTGGCTCAGGTCATGATCCCAGGGTCCTGGGATCGAGCCCCACATCAGGCTTCCTGAGCCTGCTTCTCCCTCTCCCACTCCCCCTGCTTGTGTTCCCTCTCTCGCAGTGTCTCTCTCTGTCAAATAAATAAAATCTTAAAAAAAAAAAAAACTGGGAAAGCCCATAAAGAAAAAAAACAACAAATGCAACTTACAGAGAATAGTTACAAATATGATAGGTATTAATTCAACTAAATCAATAATGATTTTAAATGTGAATGAATTAAATATATTAATGAAAAGACAGAGACTGTCAGAAGGGATTTAAGAGAGAGAGAGAGACCCAATTAAACAACTCTATGTTGTCTACAAAAAACACATTTTAAATATAAATACTCAAATAGACTTTCTTTAATGAGAAAAAAAAAAGATATACCATGCTAACAATAATCAAAAGAAAATAGTAGAATAGAGTAGCTATTTTATTATCAGTCATATCAGTCTTTAGAACAAGAAAAATTATCAGGGATAAAGAGGAGCATCTTATAATGAAAAACAGTCAATTCTCCAAGAAGACAGAGTAATCTTAAATGTGTATGCATGTAACAACAGAGTGTCAAAAGCTGGTATCACTGAAGAAAGAAGTAAGCAAATCTTTCAGCAGTTAAGAAATCAAGCAAGCAAATAATCAATAAAGATATAAAGATCAGCAAAGACCTAAACAACGTTATAAATTAACTTGATAATTGGCATTTATAGAATATGATATCCAACAATAGAATATACATTTTATACACATTCACACAGATAGACCAAGATATGAAAACGAAAGTGTGGACTTACAGCTGAGTAATTTTATCAGCCAGTTTCTTGCCTGCAGAATTCTGGGGGTACAATGACCTTCTTTCATTTTGTACCCCTTCTGTCCTTTTCAGTCCAAGGTAGTAGTGCTTCTAATGGTACAAAATTCTCAAATATTTTGTGTATCTCCTGTATACGTCATGAGAACTCACTCCATTAAACAAGAAGTTCCCTCACAAATCTTTCCTAGATAATTTCATTTATATTCCTGGCTTCTCCTGAGATGGCTGAGGGGATTCACGCACCTAATCTCTTGGAAGAGCCCTTGGTGTAACTAGATACTCCAACCTTCAGAGGCACAAGGAAAAGCCACATCCTTGGCTTTCTCTCCAAGAGCATACTTTCCTGACAGTGAATCACCAAATTTTACTGTCTTTTGTAATCCACATAGGCTAAGAATTTCCTAAACTATCAAGGCCTGGCTCCTTCTTATTTAACAATATTCCCTCAATCTATCTCTTTGCCTTCATATTCTGCTATAAACAACAACAGAATCAGGCCATGCCTTCAACACTTTGCTTGGATATCTCTTTAGTTAAATATCCAAGTTCACTGCTTATACATTTTGCTTTCGAGTCCTCATTCCCCTGGCAGTGACTTCAACACCCATATTTCTACCAATAGTCTTTTCATAACAATTTAGATATTCTCTAAGACTCCATGCCTTTTCTACCATGCTCCTCACTGCTTTCTGAGTTCTCACTAGCAGAATCATCAACACACACATTTTTGTTATTAAAAACTTTATCATTCCAGCCTCTGTCCATTGCCTGATTCAAAAGCCAGTTCTCCATTTTTATTTGTCACAGCAACCCATCATTCTAGATATTGTCTGTATTAATTTCCTACTGCTGCTGCAACAAATTACAACAAACTTCATGGCGTAAGACAACAGAAAGTTATTATCTTACAGTTCAATAAGTTTGAAGTTCGAAATGGGTCTCCCTGGGTTTAAAGTCAGGTTTTGGTGTCAGCAGGGCTGCGTTCCTTTCTGAAGACTCTCAGGAGAATCTGTTTTGTTTAGTTTCTGCTTTTTCCATCTCTAGAGGCTGCCCACATTCCTTAGTGTGCATGTTTGTGTGTGCATGTGCATGTGTGCATGAGAGAGAGAAAAAAAAGGGAGAAAAGTAGTTAAATTTATATTAATATTTATTTATTTTCATGGGGATCCAGAGGTACGTGGGCCAGATGTGTTTAGGGTGAAGCCAGTTGTGTGAAAGACAAGTCCACAAGTAGAATTTGCACTGACTTTAATAAGAGAGGCTTGAAGAAAAACATTCAATAATTGGGGCTGATTAAAATTTTGGCCACAAAAGAGAATCGATGCACTCTTCCCTGCCCTCAGCCTTCCATCCACTATTTCTCTGCTGCACCCTGATCTTCCTAAGGAATGTCTACTCGTGCTGGAAGATTTCACTCAAACGTCACCTCTGAAAAACTAAAACCTATTCTGCCCCTTGACATCTCACAGATTCTGGTATCTATTTCCGTTACAACTCATCACATTGCATTTTGATTTATTATAACTGTAATTATTATAAAGTCTGTTTCCCCATCACCACTGCCAAACCCCATGCCCCTGCACCATTAAAATTTAGGGCAGAGAATTTGTTTGATTCAAGAACTATAACTGTGGCTCCAGAACCTTGCACAGTGCCTGGCAAATGGGAGGTGCTGAGAGAGGTGGGGGGGGGGGGGCAGGAAGAGATCCTAAGAGACTCCCATCAGCTCAAAGGGAAGCAAATATACTAACACTCAATAAACCCCATGTTGTGCTTAGCTTTGCTCCATGATCTGCAAGAGCTCAAGCAATTAGGTTTTTCTGAACATGCTACTCTGTCTTTCCAGCCAACCTCTCCACATATTGCAGGGCCTATTTCCACTGAGACCTTTCTCACATTCTTCTATTTTTCTCCAGTCCCTTATGCATGGCAGCCCCCCAATGGCAGCCTGCTACTTGAGAAGTGTGAGCTCACTGTGATTTATATTCCAGCTGCCTTCTGGAAGGGGCTGTGGTCCAGCTGCACATTTGTATATTCATTGAGCCGTACTCCCTACTCCACAGCCTCCTGACAGCTGCAGATGGCACAACCATTTTTCATAAGGTATGGGAGAGGAGGAGAGGGACAGGCTTAAACATCACCTGGAGGAGACAGCAGCTTTGGAGCAACCAAGAGAACAGGATTGATAGAGAATTAGAAACTGAATAGGGAGCAGATAGTATCTTCTTATTCTATTGACACCCGCTTAAAGCTCCTGTATAGCTTCACCATTATCAATTACCACTACACACTGTGCAGGATATTCTAAATACCCTGCAACTGTATGTAGGAGCTTATAAGCAAAGGCTTTGAACTTTAGCTTTCTCTCTTTCTCTTTCTTATTCTTTCTTTCAGTATGATTTTGCTGATCATAAGCCCTAGAGTAAACAGCTCAAGAACAAAAAAGAACAAGAAGTTGAAATAGCTAAAGGTGTACAGGAAGCAAGTTAGTAAAAAAGAAAGGGATCAGAAACCCAGCATTCTGCCAAGAGTGGAGTTTACAGAGAAGGAATTACCCATGGGTATTGGCCACCCTCTCTGTGACATATCAAAACAAAACTGCTGGTCCACAGAAGGAATCCAGGGACTCACAGCTAAAACAAGAGGTATATTTCTCCAATGAGGTATCCTGCATCTTAAGGAAAAAAACCAATGGGCCACCTACCTGGGTTACTCTCTCCTGTTATCCCACAGTTTATAGTCCACATTTTGGCTCCTGCTTACATAAAGTTTAACATGACCTACTTGTGCTGTTTTCTGTATGTTCCTTTCATAAATCTAATCTCAAGAATTACATTCCTTTAGGACCAGAATTGAGTTACCTATTTTATTTTTCAAGCTCAATACTATTTAACATGGCTGTGGGCAGAGTTTGACTCTCCTCAAATAACTGTCCTTCCCATAAAATGTTCAGATCATAATAAACAAATTTTGTTTTCTCTGTGATGAGGCAGATCATCTTTGTATTTTGAAAAGAATATTCATTTGATTCATTACTTTTATTTATACTATAATTTTTTTAAATTATGTTACGTTAATCACCAAACATTACATCATTAGTTTTTGATGTAGTGTTCCATGATTCATTGTTTGTGTATAACACCCAGTGCTCCATTCAGTACGTGCCCTCTTTAATACCCATTTACTTTAAACTGCATTGGATTTCTTTCCATTTGAATGTAATTCCTATTGACAAATTAGCTCAAACCCTGAGCTCTTTAATTTTCTTTCCTCTTCTCTTTTTTCTTTTCTTCCTAGCTCTTCCATCTATCCACTAGGTCACTCCAGCAGACTGAAGAAGAGTATTCCAGACACTATTGAGATTGAGCACATTTACTCTATTTAACCGCAAGAGGAATAGGGACAGAATGTTAGGGAAACTATATTATCTAGAGTAATGTTGAAGGACTGGGCTTTCTTCAAGACCTAGCCACAGCCTCATTCATGAGGGCTAGCAACAAAACCCTGCACAGGAAGACCTATCTGTTGGGTACATGTGGGGGTATTTTATGACAATCACACATACATAGGAGATACATGATATTCTAAAAGAACAAATCTTAATGTGTCAGAACAAACTTTCTTCTATCAAATAAAAACCTTAGGGATCAAAAACAATCTACTTGGGAGTGCCATTTTCATCGGAGTCCTATATGATACCACTTTCCACCAATGTGATGGTTCTTTATAATAAAAATAGGCTATAAAAGGAGTCCTACACAGGGTATCAAAGAGGGCATGTTTTGCATGGAGCACTGGGTGTTATATGCAAATAATGAATCATGGAACACTATATCAAAAACTAATGATGTAATGTATGGTGATTAACATAACATAATAATAATAAAAAAAAGGAGTCCTACACAATGCTCCTTACACAATATTATCAGGGTTTTTATTTCTGAAGATGCAGATTTAAAGTTAAGTCAATAGGAAAAAATATGCTTTCCTTTTTCAGGGACTAAACTGATTGTCTTCAATCTGTACCAAGAAATGTTTGAATTTGGGAATCTCAGGAAGAAAATGATCCCAGTCCTCAGCAGTGAAGAACTGGAATCAAAGCATCTTTTTCACCATCACTCTGTTCAAACAGCCAGTCTGTCCCTATTTAGAGTCAACCCCAAGGCAGAGGAAAGAATCTACTTTTTATCCACTTGAAATCTGGACTACTAATGTTTCCAAAATGCAAGCAGATATAGAGGCTCTAGAATCCTTTCTCATGGGTTTTCTGAAAGAGCAGATTGACAACCCCACATGTGGGGAGAAAATGAAGAGTGATACATAAAGAAGACAAGAGGGGATTAAGGAAGTAGAGAGGTGTCAGGAGAGAGGGTGTATTCATGTGGATCTCTTCCAAAGTCCTAAACTATGAGGCAGAGGTCCCCCAGCCCTTGTGTGGTACAAGAATGAATTAGTGAGGTAAGGTCCCAATTCTTGGTCCTCTTGCCCTGCACTATTTCAGTGCATTCTTCATGAAAAGAGCTGCCTGAACTTCTATCAGGGTTCTAATATATGCAGTGAGAAGACCGGGATGGTCATGTTCAGGAATAGGGCAGGACATTGATCACCATGGGGGCTCTGTCAGACATAGGGTGGTGAGGGAGCATGGTGATCATCAGTGGCCTCACCCTGTGAATCACTACATGGTTAGAACTATAGACTAGGTGCAGAAGATTCTCAAAGCATAACTTCCACCATAAGGCCAATGGGGTTTTGAGGATCACTTCTTCTACCTGGTGGCAGAGAAAGACGGGATCCTGCCATCCCCAGAGTATAGGAAAGGCCTTGGTTAACGGCTCTAAATAAGAACCTGATCTGAGCCTGGAAATACACACACACACACACACACACACACACACACACACACACACACACACAAAGATAGAGTATAACAATCAAGATATATTTATCAAGAAGATAAAGACAAAAAATTCTGATTAGGAGATAAAATATGTGACTCCTTTTGGATTCCCAATAACTGAGGCCAGGAAAGAGACTGGAAACTCAAGAACAACCCAGGTTAGAACACAGCTAGATGACTTCAAATTTTCTGGATTGAGAATCACCTAATCCAGTCTCAAGAAATAACCTTATGTTTATGTCCCACTTTCATATTACTTCTCTATAGAATTCTTATAACAACCCTAAACAGAGAAAACTGATAAATTCATCCTAGCATTTAGAGATAACTAAATAGATAGGTTCTATGACCATACCTCTTTTCTTATTTTTCTGTGATCTCCCTGTCCCAGGATCTATACTTTTCTTTTAGACTTTGTCTGTGTTATAGAGACTTCTTGGACTCATATCTAGCTCATGCTTTTTTCTCTGAGAACTGACCATGACCCATCGACCCTGTTGAAGTGTGAACCAACCTTCCATGTTGGGGCCAAGTGACCCTTCCTCTATCCCAGGACACAGCTAACTAAATCTTGAATAGATTTATTGACCCAAAGTGAGCCAGTTATATTATCTTTCCTAGGAACTTAAAGTTGGGACATAGAGAACCTAGCTAAAAGATGGTGGGTAAAACAAAAAAAAAAGATGGGGGGCATGGAATCTGAAAGATCAAGGAAGAACTATAACCATGGAATCCACTTCCTACCTCATATATGCCAAGGCAGATAAACCTGATCTCTATGAAAAGAACAAAGCAAATGTGCTGACAAAAGGAGGGGTGGGAATATTTGTTGCAGAGAGATAGACAGAGAAACCTAGGCTTCAATTCTTCTAGTTCCTGGGACCCAGCTTTCCTTTTTCCCCTGGGCTTTTTAAGTTTTCTCTGATCCCTTTCGTTAAAGTAGTTTCAGAGGATTTCTATTTCTGACGACCAAGATATCCCTGACAAAGACAATTTAGATTCCTTCTTCAGTGGAGCTACACTGATGCTCTACAAGCACCCACTGGTTGGGTAGGTCAAGCTGGACCAGCCTTGATCATCTTGTCTTGTGGTAGAAGCTAACCATGTTATCTCCATTCCATCCTCCATCATTTTTCACTGACATATACTCCCTCCACTGTCCTCCTTCCCAGCCAGCTCTTTTCACTGCGTACCCTGGAACCTGTATTTTGTGGAAAATTAAAATCTCTACTTTTTTAGCTGTTATATTTCTTACTAAATGGAAATAAGGCTGTCTCTGAAAACCATATTTTCATTTTCAGTTTATTCAAATGAGAAAGTACTCACTCTCACACCATAAGTGCCATGAAGCCATGAGAAGGAATCATCATTCTCCCAGCTCCCTGTACCACTTTAGTATTCCACCTCACCATAGAACTTTCTTTTGACATCTAAATCAACCACTATCTGCATCACTTTCTTGCTGCTATAAATTAGGGGGGGATGTGCTGAATTATCTGTTGTAATTCACCACCATTGTTAGCCCTTTTTACATGGCAGAGAAGTTTGCTATTACAAGTTTCCTATTATTTCCAAGATTCCTATTCTGCGTGTCCACTGTAAATAAATATGATCTCAATTTAAAGAAAAAGTCTTTCTACTTGGAACACCTAGGACATCTTCTGTTTTTCTGATTCAAGATTTTAGAGGGAAAAAAATCTTTGTCTCTAATCCTTATACTTCCTTTCATGCAGAGAAAGTATCACTAGCTTTATACACCTAGACTCTTTTTCTCTCGTCCCTGAGGTGGGGTGATCTAAATGATTTATGAGTCTGGCTATGGACCTAAGCATACATATATCCGTCTCTTCCTGTCCCCTTTTTAGAAGCTGAACCTCTCTTCAAAGCACGTTTTCTTTCCTTTTTCTAATAATCTGAAAAGGGTCTGCTTCTCACTCCCCAGAAGTCTTCAGGGGTCCACAGCTTCCTAAACCTGGGTGGCTAAGCCTATGGTTCCATATTAGACAGCAGACTTATATGCAGATATAAGCCACATTATCCAAAATTAAATCTATTAGTAGTAATAAAGATAGCCTTTTGACCCCTGTTTTAATTCTTATCTCTTTCTTAATTGGTTTCAAACTTAGATTGAACAAAGGATGATGTTTATAGGGTCCCATAAAACTCCCAACAGTATAATTCAGTTATTTGAAGGTAATACCCCCATCTCCATGTGACATCTCAGCAATCTCTCTCTGCACTCCCATGCCCCTCCATGATCCTATATTCCTCCATTTACAGACCATTAATTCAATAACCTCGCTCCAGATTTCCTTGATCCCTTTAAGTCCAAGAGCCCTCTCTTTCACTCTACTTGACAACCCATTCCTACTGCTCTGCCATGGCACACCCTGCTCTGCTCCATGCCAAAGTTTAAATTCCATCCTTTTTAACCTCAACCTTCAAAATGTCCAGCTCTCTCATTTCCTTTTCCCATTATCCTTATTTTTGAATCTCATGGGTTATATCCCACCTCTTGATACATTACTTTTCTCCAAGTCTACCAGGTCTGTGAACTTCTGTCCTTTCACATAGAGCCTGTATTCTGTGGTTCATCAATCAACATCTTTCTGGCTTGCAACTTGAATTTCTTCTACCTTGGTTCTTTAGCTATCTACCTTAAAGGAAATCCCCAAAATAGGTTGATCGACACATCCACATTTTGCATATTTACACTCCAGCAGCTGGTTCTCATAGAGAAAATCCACTATCCTATGGATTGATGCCACCCCTGCCATCACCCCTGCTGAATCTTCACTGATATACTATAATCTTTGTGCATTTCCCTGCTCTGGGCCTATCCAATTCATAGCTACTACAAACTGCCACATTCTTTGAACTCCTAATTTACCCTTTTTTTCCTATACACTCTGAAACTGACTTTGCTTCCCATCCTCATGATAAGGACAATAGTGGTCAGTGGGTAACATTTCCCATGAATTCTTACCCACCCTGTTACAGATAATTAAATCCACAACCATTCTCATCTCCCTTCCATTGTTCTGAGAGGAAAAAAAGACCTGCTTAAAGTATATCCTTCTTCCTTAAACAAGGTTCCAGCCTAAGGACTCCAACCCCATCAATAGACTCTTCTATCCAAGTTCTCCTTCACTGGCTATTTCTTACTAGCACATGAGGTTATGAGTAGGCTCAAGTCTTTTCGATCTGAATAAAAATATCCCTTCACTCAATAGTAATTACTACCATATAATTTATCTTTTTTTTGATAAGTGAACTTATAAAATGTCTCCACATACCTCTCATTCCATCTTGTCAACCCATCTCAGGCACCCATTTTTGAGTTCCTATCATCCATGAATTCTTGGTGATTTGATACTGTTGGCCATGCTCTCCTTGAAGCTCTTTCTTCTCTGGGATTCTTTATTACCTCTTCTGATTCTCCTTCACCTACTTTGGTAGCTCCTTATACTTCATAGCTCTTCTTCCCCCATCTGCCTCTTAAATGCTTCATGTTCCCAGAGGGTTCTGTTCTCAGTCTTCTTCTCTTTTCATTCTGCACACCCTCTCTGCATGAAGTTTCCTGTGTTCACAATTTCATCTACTATATATAAATATAGCTTCAAAATCTTTACCTCTTATTCACACTTTCTCCTGATTTATACCAAAGTTGTTCACCATACATTTCCATCTAGAATCCTCTACAGAAACCTCAAACTGAGCATTCTCCAAACCAAATTCATCATCATCAGCATAAAATCTGGTCCTTTCCCTTTGTTTATTAACTTAATGAAGCTAGCCATATCTATGGAGTAGTCTATACCAAAAATCTGTAAATCATCTCTACTTCTACCTTAAATCCATATCCAGCTTTCACAATGTCTTCTCTTTTCTACTTTCTTAACACACTTCATATCTATTACCTCCTTTGTGTGCTTGTTTTCATTTCCCTAGTTCTTATATTCACAATTCTTGCTCAGAAAATTGTAGAGGTTTTGATTGGTTTTCTGTGTCTATCCTTATCTTTGTCCAATCCATCCTATACACCAACAGCAGGGAGATCTTTCTAGTGTATACATCTGATCATGTCATTCTCCAGCTCAAGATAGTTGTCTGGCTCCCCATTGTCCTTTAAAAAAATTCAAATTCCTTAACATAATAACCTGTAAGACCTCATTGTTTAGCTGTGGTCAAGCTCCCTACTCACACTCAATACATGTTTGGTTAACTGAATTGAATGACTTAGCCACGGTCATACAGCTGGCAAATGGTGGGACAAGGACTGAAATTTAAAGTCCCTGGACTCCATGCCTAGCATTTTCTTCATTGCTGAATCCCACCCACACCATCATATTAGCAACACTGACAGATGTCAAAAGAACCTGAAGACTATGAGCAGCCCGATGCTCCTAGTCACTTCCATGTTCTGAGGTCTACATTTTAATGCTTTTGTGGCAAGCCAACCAAAGTTATCATTACCAAATGAAAGTTGGTCATTTTAGGCAGAAGCAGCTTCAGGTTCCCAATGAGCTCTTGGGAGAAGAGGATAGTTCCATGGTGGTTAAATATTAATTAGAATTGCTGCAAAGCAAGGAATACCAAGTGGCTATCCCAGAGTGGACACCTTTGTCTGCAATTTCTGTGCAGTCCCAAATTTTGCCCAATTTGGACTCTTTTCAAGTATTCTATTTCTAGGTAAGACATTTTAAAACCAAGTTTGTTGTTTGTCTGAGTGGGTGGGTAGGTGAGAATAACTTATTTGCGTTTATCTGGCATTTTGAATCACCTTATTGAAATCACTTTCCTGCCCTAAAGAAATTAAAGTGAAATTTTCAGTCCTTCTGGGCCTGTGGTCATATGGAGCCATGTTATTTAAGCCCCTCTTTTTGGTGTTGTTTCCAAGCCAGAATCCTCTTCTGACCTTTAATTATAAAGAAGGGGGAGAAATCTGAAGGAATCTATAAGACATACCCAGTGCAATCCAGTCATCTGAGGACAGGGTAGACCTAGAAAGCCCCTCCCAGAATTTTCTAGGTCCCAGTCTACTTCACAGAACCCTGGATTTAACTCCCATACTGTCCACTGCCAGGGGAAATCTTATTTTTTTTTTAAAGATCCTATTCATTTATCTGACAGAGACACAGTGTGAGAGAGGGAACACAAGCAGGGGGAGTGGGAGAGGGAGAAGCAGGCCTCCCGGCGAGCAGGGAGCCCGACGTGGGCCTCGATCCTAGGACCCTGGGATCATGACCTGAGCCGAATGCAGACGCCCAACCGACTGAGCCACCCAGCTGCCCCAGGGGAAATCTATTTTAGTGAAAGGAGAAGCGACTGCCCCCAGCCAGAGGCTCAGCAACTCATTCCCAAAACTTGCTGGGACTCATTTCTCAGCTCTTTGACCTGAGATGGGGAGAGAGGAGAGCCTTTGTATCCCATGGAGGTGTGACAGTGCAGTTAGTAACTCAGCAGGAGCCAGCGACAGAACCCAGCCATGGAGACAGGTTTTGTGAAAGAGCCTGAAGGTGTCTGCTGCACCTCACACTAATTTTTTCTCTCATAAGGAGGTTGGTGTAAAGTCATTTAATTACTGAGTGTTAAGTGAACAGCTAATTATGTCAAGTTGGTGAACTCCAGGCTCCCAGGGGCTGATGAGTTCCTGTGTTTTATCCTTCCTTATAGCACCCACTTTGCCTTTCTCTCCTCACCCTCAGCCGTGTGGATCTTTTAGGGTATTAAAACAATAATTGTATTGAAGAATATAGAGTTATTCAATGCTAAATGAACTAATGGCAATATTCTTCAAAGTTTTTTTTTGAAAAAACTAATTGCTGAAGACTGAAAAATGTGACATGGTGGGAGAATGAGAATTCGAGAATGTAAAAGATCCAGATCTAAATTCTGCCTTTACTATTTGCTAGCCATTTGCCTTGGGCAAATTATTCAACTCCCCTGAGCCTTGGTTTCTGGAAAATGGATAAAAAAGCCACTTTGCAGGTTTATCTTTCTATCTGGCCAGTAAATTTAAGATTCCTAAAGGCTCATTTCTAAGCCTTCCTGTCTTATTTACATTTCCTTCCTTGGTTATCTCAATCACACCGATGGTTTCACACATCAGCTTTGTACAGGCATCTGACAGATTTCTATCCTTGACACAGATTTCTCCTGATTTGCTGATATATGTGTCCTACTGCCGACCTGGCAACTCCACTTGTATCCTGCAAATGAAACCCCAATGCAGCCCCTCCCCCACCTCACATGGCCCTCTTCCAGCCTTCTCTGTCTCAGGCTGTGGGTTCACCACCAATGCTGTTCCACAAGCCAAAAACTTCAGCATTATCCTTGACTGCTTCTCCTTGTCCCCAGTATTCAATCCATAAGCAACTCTATCAAGTTTATCTTCCAATATTTATTGAATATGTACTATTTTCTCCATCTCCTTAGATGTCACACTATTACAAATTATCATTTCTCACCTTCGACATCCTCCTCACTGGTCTCCCTGTATTCATTTTTGCCACTTCTTTCCAAATCCATTTTCCTCCTAACATCCAAAGTGATCTTGGCAAACAAAAATTTAGTTCTGTTACTGTCATCTACTTCAAACAGTTAAGTGACTCTTCATTGCTCTCATGATGGAGACCAAATCCCTTCCAACCCCCACAAGCTCTAATCTGTTCTTATTTCTCCGGCTTCCCTTCCCATTTTGTTCTCTATTCCTCTGAACTCCAGTTTCATTGGATATTTTCTATTTTTCAAGTGGATCCTCTTTCTTCTTGCCACAGGGCCTTTGCACACTTTTCTTTGGAGCATTACTCCAACTCTCAACTCTACAAAATACAAATATGCATCTTCATTTATTTATAATTAATTTTACCCCTTTCCAAAAATAAGAGTTCCAACATCATTTCCTCAAGGAAGCTCCCTAACTCAAGCTGCCATGTACATCTGTGCAAGTTTCACCCCACACAAGAGCACTGGCTGAGGGGCAAGTGATGGGTGGAATTGAGTCACATTTCACTCACAATCCCTATATTCTGACACAGACCTGCATCTCCTAGGACATCTTCATCTAATTCTCTCAAAGGTGTGGTGTGAGTTAGCAGCTTATCCTATATCCCCAAACTAGGTCAAAGCTCTGTATTTCTTGCTGCCATAATACCATATATTCTCACTCATAATACTTCCCACAATTGCAATTTTATATTTACTTGCATAAGATTATGTGTTTAGTGTCTATCCTTTCTAGTAGACTATCTCTCCTAGTAGCTCCCAGAAACTATATTTAATTTCATTAACACTGTATCCATTGTCTAACATAAGCCTTGACATTTAATAGATGCTCAATAAATATTTGTGGAATAGATAAAAAATGAACGATAATATTACTATGAGGATAGATTTTTGTTTGTGAAAGCAGCATGGCATTACCTGAAACCTAGCAAATATTCAATATATATTTGTTTGAAAATGAAAATGAATGATCTGCCACTCAAATATTAAGTGACTCAGTTGGGGTCACAGCAATATTAAGTGGGCAGTGTGAGGAAATGCCTCTGAGGTGACCATTCAGTGTATAGAGATGCTCAGGGAATGGTTTTCTTTCAGTATAGAGGGCTTTGAAGATTGAACATGTCCACTTGGGACACGAGACTCTTGTCATTCTTTTCCAGTATCATATTCAACACAGTATACTGGGAAAAGTGCCTTCAGGGGCTGCCTGCTTGCTCTTTTGGCAATGGTCAGATAAAGTTAGGCATTTTTTTGGTTGGTGCCACTTAGAAAAATTGAACTGAGGGCAGAAGTCCAATAAGACCTCAGTCATTGTCTCAGACAAAAATCATTAGGATCATCATAGCTTGCATGTATTGAGTACTTTTGTGATAGGCATTATGATAAGTACTCTACATCCATTATTCATTTCACCTACAACAATCCAATGATGTATTATGTTGAGCTATATGAAACTGTCAATATTTGACCCCTTTGACCTACCAAAATGGCAGTTTTATATTTCTCAATCTACTAGATGCCATTACCCCATTTTAAAGATAAGGAATTGAGGTTCCAAGAGCTAGGATTAGAACCAGGCAGTCTTAAGAGCATTTATGTGCAGAAACTAGAACCAAGAATCAGGTCTCTGATAATTAGCAAAGATTATTTTAAGCTTTATAACTTCCCTATATTTACTATTTCAGTTCCCCCAACTGTGCCTTTGTGCTAGCCATTTGCCTTGGGCAAATTATTCAACTCCCCTGAGCCTTGGTTTCTGGAAAATGGATAAAAAAGCCACTTTGCAGGTTTATCTTTCTATCTGGCCAGTAAATTTAAGATTCCTAAAGGCTCATTTCTAAGCCTTCCTGTCTTATTTACATTTCCTTCCTTGGTTATCTCAATCACACCGATGGTTTCACACATCAGCGTAAAACTCTGTACAGTGAAAGGGGCTATGCGTGTGTGTCTCTGCAGGAAGACCACACCCCACTTCCTACCCAGATCTGGAGAAAGAGGGGTGCCTGGGTGACTCAGTCATTAAGCGTCTGTCTTCAGCTCAGGTCATGATCCCAGGGTCCCGGGATCGAGCCCTGCATCGGGCTCCCTGTTCCGTGGGAAGCCTGTTTCTTCCTCTCCCACTCCCACCTGCTTGTGTTCCTCTCTTGCTGTGTCTCTGTCAAATAAATAAATAAAATCTTAAAAAAAAAAAAAAGATCTGGAGAGAGAAGGACATCAAGGATGGAGTGAGTGGCAGCAGTGCTAAAAAGGAAAGCTACTGCAGGCTGTCTCCAGGCTCTCCAGGAAGGAGAAAAAAGAAGATGAAAAGCCCCTGTGGCACCTGCTTAGAAGTAAAAAGACCTGGGTGGAATTTTTGACAAGAAGTGAAGCCCACAGCATCTGCGGTCATGCCCCTTCCTACAGCATCAGCCGCCTGGGGACATTAAGTCCTATTCAGATCTCTGCCTTTGCTAGGTCTGAACTTTAGCACCAGAAACACAGAACTGGAGGAAATATTACAGGTCACATGCTCCACATATCTCTTTTTATTTATTTATTTTTAATTTTAAAGTGTTTTATTTAAATTCCAATTAGTTAACATACAGTGCAATATTAGTTTCATGTATACAATATAGTGGCTCAACACTTCCATACAACACCCAGTGCTCACCACAACAAGTACACTCCTTAATCCCCATCACCTATTTTACCCATTCACCAACTCCCCTCTGGTAACCCTCAGTTTGTTCTCTATAGTTAAGAATCTGTTTCTTGGGTTTGCCTCTCTCTCTCTCTTTTCCCTTTGCTTGTTTGTTTTATTTCTTAAATTCCACATATGAATGAAATCATATGGTGTTTGTCTTTTTTTTTTTTTATTTTAATTTTATTATGTTATGTTAATCACCATACATTACATCATTAGTTTTTTTAGTGTACTTTTTATTATGTTATTTCTTTATGTTATGTTAATCACAATACATTACATCATTAGTTTTTGATGTAGTGTTCCATGATTCATTTTTTGCGTATAACACTCAGTGCTCCATTCAGTACATGCCCTCTTTAATACCCATCACCAGGCTAACCCATCCCCCCACGCCCCTCCCCTCTAGAACCCTCACTTTGTTTTTCAGAGTCCATTGTCTCTCATGGTTCGTCTCCCCCTCCGATTTCCCCCCCTTCATTTTCCCCTTCCTGCTATCTTCTTCTTTTTTTTTTTTAAACATATAATGTATTATTTGTTTCAGAGGTACAGGCCTGTGATTCAACAGTCTTACACAGTTCACAGCGCTCACCATAGCACACACCCTCCCCAGTGTCCATCACCCAGCTACCCCATGCCTCCCACCCCCCACACTCCAGCAACCCTCAGTTTGTTTCCTGAGATTAAGAATTCCTCATATCAGTGAGATCATATGTATCATATGATACATGTCTTTCTCTGATTGACTTATTTCGCTCAGCATAACACCCTCCAGTTCCAACCATGTCGTTGCAAATGGCAAGATTTCATTCCTTTTGATGGCTGCATAATATTCCATTGTATATATAAACACATATCTCTTTTTAAAGATGAGAAAGCTAAACAAGCATTTACTGAGCATCTACTACAAGCCAGGTGCTGTACTAGTTCTTGGTCCCAAAGGTGTGAACCAGAGAGGTACCTACCCTACTGGGGTTTACAAACTGAGCAGAATAGACAGTCACACTAAATTACAGAATGATAAGACTAAAAGCCCAGGATGCAATTATAACAGTGGACATGGCCAGGTGTGGAAATTTCCTGAGGAAGGACTTAAACTGAATCTTGAAGAATTTGAACAAAGTAGGAAAGCAAACAGAAGCTGACCACTGAAGCCAAGTAGTCCTCTCGGCGTCACAAAATTAGCTTTATAAATGCAGGACAACTTACAAGTCTCTCTGTGCCTCGTGTGTAAGCAGGGTAATATTAATTAATTTGTGGAACTGTTATTATTAAGTAGACAAGTATATGTAAAATACTTAGTGCATAATAGCTGTTCAGTAAGTGTCTCTTCCCTTCCTCCAGTTTTTCTTGGTCTGGCATATTTTCTGGTAATGAGACTTTATTCTGGTATGCCTTTATTCTTAGGACACCAAGCCCTTCAGGGTCAGTAATTTAGTTTGTTTTGATACCTGTAACTTGTTGCAATGTTGTTTTCAGGAACTGGAAACATGATTTGAAAACTATGGCTTTTCTCATTACTGGGCCAAGAGCTTTGTGTTGCAGCCAGGAACTGGATGCATTCTGTTTTTTCATCTCTAACTATTGCTCATGTTCTCCCATAATTAAAACTCTTCACAGCTGACTTTAGAAAGAAGAAAAACATTATTTCAGGCATGTCCACTTTGTGATATCACTTGCAAACTGCCTAATGGTCTGTTAGAGAGGCACTGTTTGGGGGGTCCTTTTCATCAATAGGGTGCTAATTTTATTATTAATAATGTTAATTATTATATAATTATTTTAATTATTGCATGATAATATTGTTGTCAATAATATTGTTATGATTATAGCTATTAGTAGGTTTTCTATGCACCACTTGCTCTTCTAAATTCATGGCATGGATGACCTTATTTAATCCTCCAAACAATATTCTGAGATAAGTGCTATTATTATCCCCATTTTACAGATAAGGAAATGAAGGTTCAGAAAGGGAAGCAGACATAGAAGCATAGCACTATGATTGTTGATGCTATGATTATGAGGACAGGATGTTATGAGGGCACCAGGGACACTGCGGAAGGGCATAGAACCTATCCTGGGGAGACTAAAGAAGGCATCCCAGGGAATGTGTGTCACTGAAGTGAGTTTTAAAGACTCAGAACTCTCCAGGCAGAAAGGAGGAGGAAGGGCTTATTAGGCAGAGGATGCAGCATGAACACCAGCCTGAAACCTGATGTGACTGGACAACAGTAAGAAGTATTGCCATGATACAATGATCAAGAGCGAGAAAGACAGTGGAAGGTGGGGAGAGGTGTGCAGGGCATCCTGCTGGAGGATGGGCAAGGACCAGAAGGTGAACAACCCTGCCTGGTCTCCTGAGGAATAGGACAGTACACAACATGTGATAGGAACCCTTTGGAATTTATGGCAAAGGAGTGACATGATCAGGTTGCAGGATAGGTAGATCCCTGAGGGAATTATGACAATGGATGGGAGGCAAGGAGATCACGTAGGAGGCCAGGAGAGAGATAGTTAGAGCCTCAGCTAGGACAGTGCCGGCAGGGAAGGAGGGGAAGGGAAGGATTCAAATGTATTTAGGAGGCAAAAGTCATCCAGATTGGGTGAATGACTGATAGGGGAAGGGCTTGGGTGGAAAGGAGAAGGAATGCAGGATGGCTCCACAAACCAAGAAGCAGAATAACAAGAGAAAAGCAGACTGAGCCTAGAGAAGGTTAAGACTGCAAAGTTGGTTTAGAAACATTCAATTTTAGGTGATGCTGGGACAAAAAGGTAGCAAGTGACCAGCTGGCAGCTGGTATAGCAGTCTGAGGCTCAATTCAGAAGTTAGAGCTAGGAATAAATATGGGGAGAGAGGGGGCATGCACACATACACAATACTTTAAGCCCCAGAACTGGACGGGAGCCCCAGGAGCAGGAGAAAGTGTAAGAAGATAAAAGCGTAGAGAACAAAACCCTGGGAAACACCAATACTGGAAAAGCCAACAGAGACAGACCTTACAAAGGAGAGGGAGAAAGATGGAAGTAGAAGGCAGAACAGTAGAGAGTGGTGTTCTGGAAACCAGGAGAAGACACAGTGCCCAGGGCTGCAGAGTCAAGGAAGGTGATAAACGTAATGCTGTGTTGAATGTCCATGTGGACATCACTGGTGACATGGCAAAGCAGGCATCTAATGCACTGATGGGCGGGGAAGCCAATGGGTTGAGAAGGAAATGGGATGTGAGAACACAGCCTTCGGCGCCCATTTTGGATTATGTCCTCCGGGCTGACAGGGCATTATCAGAGGTCCCTGTAACCAGAAACCAGATCCCATTACTCTTTCTTCTCTGCCTTCTGCTTCACCTCCAACTTTTCTTACTCATTTCCTTTGTACTCCTAGATTCCAGGTCTAGCTCTGATCAGGAACTGAGGCCCTAAAAATAACAAGATCACAATTTCAAAAGCAAGATCCAGGGTGCTCTAATTTCAATATGGTATTGTAGACCAGGCACTCAGATTTGTGAAATAGATAATCCTTCTACCCTGACAGTGATTGGAAGTGACTGGGGAGAAGGCCATCTCCACCACTACGCCCTATTCCAGGCCACCATCATTTCTCTCTGGACCAAAGCAAGAAACCCTTTGCACCTTTCTCCCCTTACATCTGTATTCTACACTACAACCAGAAAAAACCTTTTGAGAAGGAAATCAGATCAGCTCCCTCCTTTGCTCAAAGCCATTCAGTGTCTTCCCATTTCACCTAGAATAAATCCTAGTCCTTATCATTGCCTAAGAATGCTAAGTAATCTGGTCCCAGTCCAAGTCTTTGATCTTATTTCCTATACCTTTCTCTCTACTACACTTTTTTTTCCTCATTTTTAAATTTTACTATGTTAATCACCATACATTATATCATTAGTTTTTGATGTAGTGTTCCATAATTCATTATTTGCATATAACACCCAGTGCTCCATTCAGTACATGCCCTCTCTAATACCCATCACCAGGCTAACCCATCCGCCCACCCCTCTCCCCTCTAGAACCCTCAGTTTGTTTCTCAGAGTCCACAGTCTCTCATGGTTTGTCTCCCTGCTCCGATTTGCCCCCCTTCATTTTTCCCTTCCTGCTATCTCTGTGACTCATCAGTCTTGCACAATTCACAGTGCTCACCATAGCACATACCCTCCCCAATGTCTATCATCCAACCACCCCATCCCTCCCACCCCCCACCACTCCAGCAACCCTCAGTTTGTTTCCTGAGATTAAGAATTCCTCATATCAGTGAGATCATATGATACAGGTCTTTCTCTGATTGACTTATTTCGCTCAGCATAACACCCTCCAGTTCCACCCACGTCATTGCAAATGGCAAGCTCTCATTCCTTTTGATGGCTGCATAATATTCCATTGTATATATATTACACCTCTTCTTTATCCATTCATCTGTCGATGGACATCTTGGCTCTTTCCATAGTTTGGCTATTGTGGACATTGCTGCTATAAACATCAGGGTGCACGTACCCCTTTGGATCCCTACATTTGTATCTTTGGGGTAAATACCCAGTAGTGCAATTGCTGGATCATATGGTAGCTCTATTTTCAACTTTTTGAGGAACCTCCATACTGTTTTCCAGAGTGGTTGCACCAGCTTGCATTCCCACCAACAGTGTAGGAGGGTTCCCCTTTCTCCGCATCCCCGCCAACATCTGTCGTTTCCTGACTTGTTAATTTTAGCCATTCTGACTGGTGTGAGATGGTATCTCATTGAGGTTTTGATTTGGATTTCCCTGAGGCTGAGCGATGTTGAGCACTTTCATGTGTCTGATGGCCATTTGGATGTCTTCTTTGGAAAAATGTCTGTTCATTCCTTTTACCCATTTCTTGATTGGATCATTTGTTCTTTGGGTGTTGAGTTTGGTAAGTTCTTTATAGATTTTGGATACTAGCCCTTTATCTGATATGTCATTTGCAAATATCTTCTCCCATTCTGTCGGTTGTCTTTTGGTTTTGTGGACTGTTTCTTTTGCTGTGCAAAAGCTTTTTATCTTGATGAAGTCCCAATAGTTCATTTTTGCCCTTGCGTCCCTTGCCTTTGGTGATGTTTCTAGGAAGAAGTTGCTGTGGCTGAGGTCGAAGAGGTTGCTGTCTGTGTTCTCCTTTAGGATTTTGATGGACTCCTGTCTCACATTGAGGTCTTTCAACCATTTGGAGTCTATTTTTGTGTGTGGTGTAAGGAAATGGTCCAGTTTCATTCTTCTGCATGTGGCTATCCAATTTTCCCAACACCATTTGTTGAAGAGACTGTCTCTTTTCCATTGGACATTCTTTCCTGCTTTGTCAAAGATGAGTTGACCATAGAGTTGAGGGTCCATTTCTGGGCTCTCTATTCTGTTCCATTGATCTATATGTCTGTTTTTGTGCCAGTACCATACTGTCCTGATGATGACAGCTTTGTAACAGAGCTGGAAGTCCGGAATTGTGATGCCGCCAGCTTTGCTTTTCTTTTTCAACATTCCTCTGGCTATTTGGGGTCTTTTCTGGTTCCATACAAATTTTAGGATTATTTGTTCCATTTCTTTGAAAAAAGTAGATGGTATTTTGATAGGGATTGCATTGAATGTGTAGATTGCTCTAGGTAGCATTGACATCTTCACAATATATGTTCTTCCAATCCATGAGCATGGAACGTTTTTCCATTTCTTTGTGTCTTCCTCAACTTCTTTCATGAGTATTGTATAGTTTTCTGAGTACAGATCCTTTGCCTCTTTGGTTAGATTTATTCCTAGGTATCTTATGGTTTGGGGTGCAATTGTACATGGGATTGACTCCTTAATTTCTCTTTCTTCTGTCTTGTTGTTGGTGTATAGGAATGCCACTGATTTCTGTGCATTGCTTTTATATCCTGCCACTTTACTGAATTCCTGTATGAGTTCTAGCAGTTTTGGGGTGGAGTCTTTTGGGTTTTCCACATAAAGTATCATATCATCTGAAAAGAGTGAGAGTTTGACTTCTTCTTTGCCGATTTGGATGCCTTTGATTTCTTTTTGTTGTCTGATTGCTGTGGCTAGGACTTCTAATACTATGTTAAATAGCAGTGGTGATAGTGGACGTCCCTGCCGTGTTCCTGACCTTAGGGGGAAAGCTCTCAGTTTTTCCCCATTGAGTATGATATTCGCTGTGGGTTTTTCATAGATGGCTTTTATGGTATTGAGGTGTGTACTCTTTATCCCTACACTGTGAAGAGTTTTGATCAAGAAAGGATGCTGTACTTTGTCAAATGCCTTTTCTGCATCTATTGAGAGGACCATATGGTTCTTGTTCTTTCTTTTATTAATGTATTGTATCACATTGATTGATTTGCGGACGTTGAACCAACCTTGCAGCCCAGGGATAAATCCCACTTGGTCGTGGTGAATAATCCTTCTAATGTACTGTTGGATCCTACTGGCTAGTATTTTGGTGAGAATTTTTGCATCCATGTTCATCAACGATATTGGTCTGTAGTTCTCCTTTTTGATGGGGACTTTGTCTGGTTTGGGGATCAAGGTAATGGTGGCCTCATAAAATAAGTTTGGAAGTTTTCCTTCCATTTCTATTTTTTGGAACAGTTTCAGAAGAATAGGTATTAAGTCTTCTTGAAATGTTTGGTAGAATTCCCCTGGGAAGCCATCTGGCCCTGGGCTTTTGTTTGTTGGGAGGTTTTTGATAACTGCTCAATTTCCTTAGTGGTTATAGGTCTGTTCAGGTTTTCTATTTCTTCCTGGTTCAGTTTTGGTAGTTGATACATCTCTAGGAATGCATCCATTTCTTCCAGATTATCTAATTTGCAGGCATACAGTTGCTCATAATATGTTCTTATAATTGTTTGTATTTCTTTGGTGTTGGTTGTGATCTCCCCTTTCATTCATGATTTTATGTATTTGGGTCATTTCTCTTTTCTTTTTGATAAGTCTGGCCAGGGGTTTATCAATCTTGTTAATTCTTTCAAAGAACCAGCTCCTAGTTTCGTTGATCTGTTCTACTGTTCTTTTGGTTTCTATTTCATTGATTTCTGCTCTGATCTTTATTATTTCTCTTCTCCTGCTGGGTTTAGGCTTGATTTGCTGTTCTTTCTTCAGCTCCTTTAGGTGTAGGGTTAGGTTGTGTACTTGAGACCTTTCTTGTTTCTTGAGAAAGGCTTGTATTGCTATATACTTTCCTCTTAGGACTGCCTTTGCTGCATCCCAAAGATTTTGAACAGTTGTGTTTTCATTTTCATTGGTTTCCATGAATTTTTTTAATTCTTCTTTAATTTCCTGGTTGACCCATTCATTCTTTAGCAGGGTGCTCTTTAGCCTCCATGTGTTTGAGTTCTTTCCGACTTTCCTCTTGTGATTGAGTTCTAGTTTCAAAGCATTGTGGTCTGAAAATATGCAGGGAATGATCCCAATCTTTTGGTACCAGTTGAGACCTGATTTGTGACCTAGGATGTGATCTATTCTGGAGAATGTTCCATGGGCACTAGAGAAGAATGTGTGTTCTGTTGCTTTGGGATGGAATGTTCTGAATATGTCTCTGAAGTCCATTTGGTCCAGTGTGTCATTTAAAGTCTTTATTTCCTTGTTGATCTTTTGCTTAGATGATCTGTCCATTTCCGTGAGGGGGGTGTTAAAGTCCCCCACTATTATTGTATTGTTGTCAATGTTTCTTTGCTTTTGTTATTAATTGCCTTATATAATTGGCTGCTCCCATGTTAGGGGCATAGATATTTACAATCGTTAGATCTTCTTGTTGGATAGACCCTTTAAGTAGGATATAGTGTCCTTCCTCATCTCTTATTACAGTCTTTGGTTTAAAATCGAATTTGTCTGATATAAGGATTGCCACACCAGCTTTCTTTTGGTGTCCATTAGCATGGTAAATGGTTTTCCACCCCCTCACTTTCAATGTGGGGGTGTCTTTGGGTCTAAATGAGTCTCTTGCAGACAGCATATCGATGGGTCTTGTTTTTTAATCCAATCTGATAGCCTGTGTCTTTTGATTGGGGCATTAAGCCCATTTATATTCAGGGTAACTACTGAAAGATAGGAATTTAGTGCCATTGTATTGCCTGTAAGGTGACTGTTACTGTGTATTGTCTGTGTTCCTTTCTGGTCTATGTTGCTTTTATGGTCTCTCTTTGCTTAGAGGACCCCTTTCAATATTTCTCGTAGGGCTGGTTTCATGTTTGCAAATTCCTTTAGTTTTTGTTTGTCCTAGAAGCTTTTTATCTCTCCTTCTATTTTCAATGACAGCCTAGCTGGATATAGTATTCTCGGCTGCATATTTTTCTCATTTAATGCTCTGAATATATCCTGCCAGCCCTTTCTGGCCTGCCAGGTCTCTGTGGATAGGTCTGTTGCCAATCTAATGTTTCTACCATTGTAGGTTACATACCTCTTCTCCCGAGCTGCTTTCAAGATTTTCTCTTTGTCTCTGAGACTCATAAGTTTTACTATTAGATGTCGGGGTGTGGACCTATTTTTATTGACTTTGAGAGGGGTTCTCTGTGCCTCCTGGATTTTGATGCCTGTTTCCTTCCCCAAATTAGGTAAGTTCTCTTCTATAATTTGCTCCAATATACCTTCTGCCCCTCTCTTTCTTCTTCTTCTGGGATCCCAATTATTCTAATATTGTTTTGTCTTATGGTATCACTTATCTCTCAAATTCTGCCCTTGTGATCCAGTAGTTGTTTATGTGTCTTTTTCTCAGCTTCTTTATTTTCCATCATTTGGTCTTCTATCTCACTGATTCTCTCTTCTGCCTCATTTATCCTAGCAGTTAGAGCCTCCACTTTTGATTGCACCTCATTAATTGCCTTTTTGATTTCGACTTGGTTAGATTTTAATTCTTTTATTTCTCCAGAAAGGGTTTCTCTAATAACTTCCATGCTTTTTTCAAGCCCAGCTAGTATCTTTAAAATTGTCATTCTGAACTCTAGTTCCGACATCATACTAATGTCCATATTGATTAGGTCCCTGGCAGTCAGTACTGCCTCTTGTTCTTTTTGAGGTGACTTTTTCCATCTTGTCATTTTGTCCAGAGGAGAATAGATGAATGAGATAACAAAATGCTAACAGGGTAACAACGACCCCAGAAAAATATACACTAAACAAATCAGAAGAGACCTGAAACCGGGGGGAAAGTAAGGGAAAGAAAGAAAAAAGAAAAAGATAAACAAACAAACAAACAAACAAAAAACAGAATATGATCAAATATGATCAGGCTGCTGCATAGATCAGTGCCACACACTAGATTTTGGGTGTATTTTGGTCTGTTAGAAGAACGTGCCTCCCAAAATTTTAAAGAAAGAAAAACTTATATATGTACAAAAATAAGGGTAAATACAATGAAGGGATGGACTATGACTGTAAAGATGAAAATTACAAAAGATTTTATAAAAGGAATTGATAAGATAAGAAGTTGGTTGAAAAAAGAAAGAAGAGGATTTAAAAAAAATAAAAGGGAGAGAATGTGATCAGACAGGAGACTAGAACAAAGCCATACACTAGAGATTTAGGGTATATTTTGGTCTGTTAGAAGAAACTGTATCCCAAAATTTTAAAGAGAGAACAACTTATATATATACCAAAAATAAGGTTAACTACTATGAAGGGATAAAATATGACTCTAAAAATGAAAAATAAAAAAGATTTTTTTAAAAAAAGGAATTGATAAGATGTTGGTTGAAAAAGGGAAAAAGAAAAATTCAAGAAAAAATAGAAAAAGAAAAAAAGAAAATTAAAAAATTAACTTTGAAAAACTAAAGAATCATGGTAAAAAAAGCCATGAATTCTATGTGCAATATCCCCTAGTGCTGGAGTTCTGCTGTTCTCATTGATCAGTAAACTTGGCCTTGGCTGGCTGTTCTCACTGATCTTCTGGGGGAGGGGCCTGTTGCCATGGTTCCCAAATGTCTTTGCTGGAGGCGGAATTGCCCCGCTCTTGCCGGTCCGTGCTAAGTAATCTGCTCGGGTTTGCTCTCGGGAGCTTTTGTTCCCTGCAAGCTTTCCGTACCGTTTTGGAGGTCGAGAGTGAAAATGGCAGCCTCTCAATCTCCGCCCTGGACAAGCTGAGAACTCGGGGCCCCACTCCTCAGTGAGCCCCCAGAGAAAAGCAGTCAATCACTCCCGTCTCCCCAGTCTCCTGCCACACTCCGTGCTCACCCGGCCTGTGACCAAGTGTCTCTATCTCTGGCACCCGACCCCGTGTGGAGTCTCCAAACCCAGCAGATCCCTGAGGTGTGCTCCTGCGCTGCTCCTCCCGGGGGAGGAAGGGGAGTCTCCCCAGATCTGCCACTTGTTGGGACTGTGCCGCCGATCACGGTTTATGGTAACCCCGAGCTGAGAGCCCACTCCTCGGCTCTGTCTCTGTAGCCGGCTTCCCCGCTCTGATACCTGGGAGCTCTGCCACACTCAGGCACCCCCGGTCTTTCTGTGACCCCAAGGGTCCTGAGACCACACTGTCCCAGAGAGGGTTCCATCCCCCACTTAGCCACTGAGCAATGTCCCTCAGCAGAGCCAACTTCTAAAATTTCCGATTTTGTGCTCTGCAGCTCTATCACTTGCCAGAAGCGGCCAATGGAGGCCCCCTCCCCCACCATCTATCTTCCCGAATATCGCCTCGGATTCACTTCTCTGCACATCCTACCTTCCAGAAAGTGGTCGCTTTTCTGTTCAGAGAGTTGTTGCTATTCTTTTCTTCGATCTCCTATTGAGTTCGTAGGTGTTCAGAATGGTTTGATCCCTATCTAGCTGAATTCCTGGGACCAGACGAAATTTAGGTCCCCTACTCCTCCACCATCTTGCTCCTCTCTACTATACTTTGGTCACACTAACCTCCTTGCTGCTCCTCCAACATAGCAAGCACATACCTGCCCTCTGGCACTAAGCAATCATTTTGCCTGGAATTCTCTCCCTCTAGAAGTCTGCATGGCTTCCTCCTTCACTTCCTTCAGGACTCTGCTTAAATATCATATATATACATCATATGTATATACACAGACTTTCCCTTCCCCCAAGAATGTAAGCTCTCTGAGGGTATGAACTTTGTCTATATCTCTAGCTCTTATTGGGCATTTAATACAAAACCTCTGAATGAATAAGGGAATGAATACCTAAATGCAGCCATGAGAATATGTCCCAGAATCTGAACCAAAATAGAATGGAGCTAACAGAAACTAAGACCAGATAGCAATCCTCTGGCAGGCATATATCAAACATTTCCTCCTGTGTTGACATCATGATACACACAATGTTGACTTAAACAAATCTGGTTCTTGCCCATAATAAACAGGTACTTAAGTTGAATAGACATATTAAATAATTAGTGAATGAGACCATTTATAGAAAAGCACTGGCAGTCTTTAAATTAAAACTCTAATTAGTTAATAAATTTGCATTGCCTTGCTCTAAGCCACTGGATGTTTCTCACCCCCATCACTGTTCCTATCTTCTGCCATAAATGTCTCCTTCCTACATGACTCTCCCTGATAGGACCAACCACTGGAGCCCTGGCTTAACTCCTTGCTCACTTCTTCACTGAAAGAGCCTTCTCATTTTGTTACTCAGAAATTTCCCAGTCACTGGTCTTCCTTCTGAACTAATATTGCCCTCTTCAGGGTTGAAAGAAACTCAGGGATGTAAGCAAAGGAAGCAGACTTGTTATTAGAGCCACGTCTTATGCATCCAAGTAACTGAGATGAGTTAGAGACTTAAGCCATCTGTTTAATAGTGATTGAAAAAGATTCTAACACCATTATGGGACTTTCTGCCTACTATCTGTCCATTAGTCAAGAGTTATCTATATGGTTCTTAATATTGCCACATTGACTCTAATAAGACACCAAAAAGGAAGTGAGAAATATATTGACCCACTTTCCTGTGGACAGAGTGATACAGAAAGAAGTGAGCTGCTGAGGATCAAGCTGTTGGAATAAGAGGTCGGGTCTCCTGACACTTGACCTGTGTATCTCCTCTTTTCGGTCACTACTGATTGTTAAATGGGGTCTCAGGGTTCCATGTGGGAGAAAGAAGAGCAGAGTCAATAACTTTGATTTCTTGGCAAAGCCTTTGCCTCAGTAGGCTTTCCTGGAAACAAGTCCCTATAAGCAAAGTCTCACCAGATTACCCCACCAACCTGAAAAATATCATATCCATGAGGATACATTAACTCAAAAGATGAAACCAACAAAACTGATGATCACACTATAGTAACAGACTGAAGAATCTTTTCTTTTGTTAGACAAAAGTCAATATAGTAATGCTTGACCTCATTCACAACAGCCAGCCACCTAGTTTCCGTAGTGTAGTGGTTATCACATTCGCCTGACACAACAGCCAGCCACCTACATGTGATTATCCACATAATAACAAAGCAAATAAAGAAATCTATACAGTGTTTTGATATCTCTAAAAACAGGAGGTTCAGGATGCTTTGCCTATATTCTTTCCTAAATTCAGAGGAAAGAACTTGACTTGTTTATTCAACTAACATGTATTATACGAATAAGTAGCATTGAAGTAAATTAGGGTGAACAAGAAGGTATACTGGGAAGGTATAATTTTCTTCCATCAGTATTTCTGAGAAGTAGACAAAAAAGCAAGAAGTGACATAAAAACCATCCATGGAAGGAGCAAAATATTACAGTATAAGCTGTGTCAAAAGGAAAGGATGAAATATAAAAAAGGACCTGAGTAAAATAAGACAATTTATTCATTTTATAATTATTTCTCAAGCACCTACAACATCCTTAATATTGTGAAGCATAAGACAAAAGCACTATTTTGAAAGGTCTTAAAATTTACCAGAGAAGACAGAATACACACATTAAAGCTAAATAAAAATATGTGCAGCATGAAACTATTTGCTGATTGGTAAAGCAGTGTGTGTGATATTCAAGAATTTGGGGAGGAAGAAGTCACTCTGGATTGGTGAAACTGTAGAAAGCTTCATGGAGGAGGTAGGAATTGATCTAGGTATTTAGATGAAGCATAAAATTTAAGCATTGTGAAGAGGAAATTCTTCCAGGGTAATGGAAACAATGCAAATAAGTTGATATAGATGAGAAAGTACATGGCATGGGGCCAATAATACTTGCTACTATAACAGAAATGCAACAATCTCAGTGGCTAAACAAAATTAAAGTTTACTTCTTGCTCATATAGAGTCCAATTCAGTTGTTCCCAGAGAGTATGAGGACACAACTCTTTTCATCTTGTGGCTCTGACCTCCTCTAGGTCTATAGAGTCTTCTCTCTTTAGCTGGTGGATAGGAAAGAGAAAGAGTAATGAGAACTGACTGGACATGGCAATTTTTCACAGGCAGGCCTAGAAGTGATATGCCTCACTTCTACACACATTCCATTGGCTCGAACTCAATCCCAACACCACACCTAACTGCAAGGGAGGACAAGGAAGTGAATGGTGGTGAACACACAGAGTCTTTGCCACAGTGTATTTGGTAGAAGGAAAGTCAACCTATTTGGCTGGCACAAAGGGCTAGAGAAATAGACTAAATCAAAGATGGGAAAAACACGAGACTGCTCTCTAGGAGCTCAGGGAGGAAGGGCAGGCACACATGAAATGTTTAAAAACAAACAAGAGAATGTGCCTGATTGTCCTGAAAGTGAAGCATAAAAAGGTGGAAGGGGACTCCTGGCATTGAGAGGTTGCTCAGGGTGGCATGATTGGGAGAGGTTTCAAGATATGTGGAAATAATGCTGAGCCTTTAAGGGTGGTTCAGGAGGCAGATGGTGTGAGTAGATATCTCGGTGGGATAGGTATAGATGTGTAAAGAAGAGAGGGTAACACTGATACAAATGAGGAATGAGGACAAAGAACATGAGTAAGGGCAGAGAGATCATGATAAAGCTGCTGGATGGAGGCAGTAATTAGACAAGTGGTATTTATCAATGAATACCCTTTGGTATTGGGAACAAGTCTTCACTTATAGGACTGTCACACACCACAGGACTTTTAACATTCCTGAACTCCACCCATCAAGTGCGGGTCCTGCCCCCAAGTAACAGTGACTTTTAAAATCCCCCTGTACTTCCAAAGCTCTGCTTAGAGACAGGCATGGAACAGTAATGCCTCTACTGAGGGCACTAGTCACAGAGTTAAGAGAGATGAGGTCAGACAGGAGGTCAGGTAACCTTTATTCTAGGGTTCTGATGTGAAACTAAGGAAGTTAAGGCAGAGAATATAGGAAATAGAAAGCTACTATTGGTCTTAAATGGGGATTGTGCTGAAAATAGTGTTCAAATCTGTTACCTCTAGGCTTGATGTCGAAGATGGTGGCACCACTAATTGGAAACTGTGTTTCCAATTCAACTTGAGGCGTGACTCACAAAAGACTTATACCCAAATCAAGTCTATTACTCCAAATGTCACATATGGACATTCAAATATTAAACAATCAATTCCTGAAAATTCAGGACACTCCTATATTAAGACCACTAAATCAGTCTCCTACCTCCTGAGGCTAGAATGGTATGTAGATGGAAGTAACTTCCGCTAGTGAGAGAAATCAATCTGGCAGGAAACCAGAGAAGTTAAAGTAATCTGAAAGTGTCTAGATTTCCTGTACACATGGCCTTATTCTGTGAATGTTTCTACTATTTAGAGAGCCACTGCAGTTACTTCCGACATGTCAGACCCTTCAGGACAGATATATCTTGCCCTGATTCCCAAACCACTGGAAATGGTTCTCTATCAAATAATAGTACTGCTGATTGGCGAAGCTACACTTTTGTCTCCATATCCTTTGCCCCTTGAGTGGCCCTTAAAATAGGAATTTCTAGCTGAAGAGCATGCTGACTGAAATAGAGCTAACCCACTGGCTGGGATTGCCTGCTACCCCACAACCACAGAGCCTTGCTTGGCCTTCATGGCACTGATGTGGGACAATCACAGAGGCCGGTCAGATGCACCTGCAGACCTGATAGGAAATGTCACCCAGAAATGCCTCAGCCAGAAAAAAGACATCTCTAAATGGATGTTTGAAAATAACCATGATGAGAGCCACAGACAGAGCATTTACAATTTTCTGAAGGAAAAAAAGTTTCACACACAAAAAAGAAAAAAAAACATAGAAAAACAATTCTAAGGAAATATCTCTCATAAAGGGAAACAGGCAATAATTTTTCCAAACTACCTGACATCTTTTAAAATTCACTTGAGAAACAAACTGAGGTAAATAGAGGGGAGGGGGGTGAGGGGATGGGTTAGCCCGGTGATGGGTATTAAGGAGGGCACATACTGCATGGAGCACTGGGTGTTATACAAAAACAATCAACTGTGGATCACTACATCAAAAACTAATGATGTATTGTATGGTGACTAACATAAAATAAAATAAAATAATAAAATAAATAAATAAATAAATAAAAATAAAAAATAAATTCACTTTTAGTTTTTTATATTTCCAAGATAAAAATGTCATGTAGATGAACAAGCCTCCTCTTTTGAAAATCCAGATATTCCCAAGCAGGCTCTGATGTAATTATTAGAACATCAAAGTAAATTACTTCAATCAGATTATTTCCCTTCTTTCTTCTCAGGAAAATGCCCTCCATTGAGGGAACAGGGGTCTTGGTTGAGGAAGACAAAACATGGGTAACTTTGACACATGTGCAACTTTGAGGTGTAGGGCACCAGGAAGGATTGCTCTTTAGAAAAAGTGGAAAGTGGGAGTTAGGAGACAGATGGAAAAAGGAAGGGGAGCTTCTCATCCATATGCACATCTGCCTCTCACTACCTCTGGAAGCAAATTAAGATTTTCTTTAAGACAAGAAAGAACTATCACCCTTTTCACTCACAAATGTTTATGGACTGCGTACTTGATATCAGGAAGTACCAGGTTCTGAGTATCTAATAGCAAGCAACACAAACTCTTAATATCTGAAGGCAGAAGAAGGGATTTCATCAAATGGGAAAATCTGCAATTTCTATGGATAGTAAGAAGTTTGGGATCAACACCAAAAAACACTGGTGTGAGGGAGTCCTAGAGAGTGTGAGAAGGAAGAAAAGGGCTATGGGAAAAGGTCTGGATGGAGGGGAAGGTGAGGAAGCTAAGGTCATATGGCCATGACTTTCTCAACTAGGTTGGAGGTGTTTGCTGAGAATAAAGTCTGAGAAGGAAGAAAACAAGGCATAAAATATAGAAAATGTGTTCTTGACCTTGATAAATCTAGTTGTTTTCCTGCTTTTCACCCGCTAGAGGTATGCAGCCTGGTTCCAATGATTTAATGTGCAAACATTTGATAAAGTGCCGGTAATTAGCCTGATATTTCCACCTCCCTCAACCTTCAATGATATTCCAACAACCTGTTAAATACCCCTTTTGGTTCTAGCAACCTACATACTTTCTGATCTTGTAAGAGCTCATCTTTGAAACCAATTAATCAGTCTTCAGTATCAACAAATGCTTATTGAACACCTGAGAAATTACGCATAAAAGTTCAACAGCAACTTTAATGGGAAATTCAAACCTGCTCACTCTATTCCAACTGTTTGGATATCCTTGCTTTCCACCAAATACTTTAAGAGTACTGTCATCTCACTGGCTGTCTCCTCCACAAATCTTCCCAGACAGAAACGGTCTACTCCTTCACCTCCGCTTCCATCAAGTTTTGTTCAAATGTTACCGTCTCAGCAAGGCCAATACTAAAACCCCTTTTTAAAACTAACCTTACACTTCCATTCTTCATGCCCTCCTCCATTTTTCCCACAGCACTTACCATCTTCAAAATACTATGTAATTTTTTTAAAGATATTTATTTATTTATTTATTTATTTATTTATTTATTTAAAGTGAGCATGTGTCAGCCAGTGCAGAAAGGAGAGTCAGAGGCAGAGGGAGAGAGAGAGAGAGAGTCTCAAGCAGACTCTGCGCTGAGCATGGAGCCCCACACAGGGCTCTATCTCATGACCTGGAGAACATGACTTGAGCCAAAATCAAGAGTTGGCCACTTAACTGTTTACTGAGCCACCCAGGCACCCCCATAATTTATTTTTTTAATTACATATCTTTCCATCTCCTGCCAAGTATAAATCGCTGTATGTATATGTATTTTCTTTCCTTTTTTATTAAAGATTTATTTATTTTAGAGAAAGAAAGAGAGTGTGTGATGGGGAGGGGCAGAAGGAGATGGAGTAAGAGTCTCCAGCAGACTCTACATTGAGCGCAGAGCCCTACCTGGTGCTCCATCTCATGATCCTGATCACAACCTGAGCCAAAACCAAGAGTCAGAGGCTTAACTGACTGCACCACCCAGGCGTCCCGCTTTTCTTTTATTTTTACTGCCCTGTTGCAAAATCTAGAATAGTGCTTGATGCAAAATAATTTGTTGAGTGAATGAGAAAAATAGTTATGGCTCATTCTATCTCTGAAAAAGAGAGTCTTTATCAGCACCTTCTTGTAGCATTTTCAGTTTCTGAGATCTTTGGTGATTGGTTCTAGAGTAAGATTATAACTAACACAGTCAAGAAATATCTAATGTCATTTATTGAGAACTCCCACCAAAATGACCAAAGGTAGCCTGGGTGGGGGGGAAAAGCAAAGGAAAAGAGAGTGAGAGAGAAATGAAGAGACAAAACCACTGAGGAGTTGGTGTGCAATGAAAAAGACAGCATGTGTTTTAAAACAACAGAAGACTCAGCACGTGAAGAGGCAAATGGGCTGTCCTCTGCCATTTTCCTGGCCTTCATACCATGAAGGAAAGTGAGGTCAAAGAGCATGCCCCACTTGGGCCGAGAGCTTCCACCAGCCATCCCCCCGCCACCTCCACTGTGGGAGGCAGTGTCTCTGTTCTTGTAGCTATACTTTAATGGAACTGAGCAAGACCAGGTGGATTGATTATCGATTTAGCCAACTGCTCACAGGAATTTCCTCAGAGAATTAAATGCACCGTAGACTACATATTGATAGAGACAAAATGCTTCTCTGAGGTAAATGTTAGGATGCTTATGCATTGTTTTTATTAGGTCTTGTATTTAAGACCTTACATTTCAGTGTATGTGTTTTCTAATGGGAGTAAAACACTAAAATTATGTCAAAAGAGATTTGATAAACAAATATTAGCTTTATATTCAATTTAATGCATCCAGTGCATAAAACAAGGTTTACAGTTGTTTTACTGTATATATCTTGTCCTTTACCCTCCAATTTTTTTTTTTTTTGAGATTCTGTAGACCTTTTTCCTCACTTTGCATCATGCCAGATTTTAAAGTCTGGGGTTGCAGACAAACATTAACAAGTATATTTAATCAGTACTCTGGTTGATACCACTATTTGATACCACACTAATGCTTGAATAAGTGTATGGCTCTTCATTTACTTTGGAGGGCTATGTATAAGTTCTATGCAATGTTAAGAAATGGGTGTTTGGGTCTATAATCCTAAATTTGAATCCCAAAATAGCTCACAAAACCTTGGATATACTCATCTCTAAAATGACATAATAATCTACATCACATAATATTAGGAGTATCAGCAATAAAATACATAAAGTGCCTAGCATGGGCCCATCAACACAGTTGCATTTCAACTAGAAGTAGTTCCATTCCACCTCCCTGTTCTTGACTTTCCAATCTTCTATGATTTTTTTTCTCTCCATTCAAGGCTGTCATAGATACAAGGTTTTAGAAATCCCTACCCTCTTTTCCAACAAGACTGATCTCATTCAAGTTATATAAATGGAACTGGCATGCTAACTCAGCACAGTTCTATAAAAACGTCCTCATCAGACAGTGAGCAACTGAAGCTACAGTTTAAGAGAAGATTGTCTCACTCAGGTAGGAACAGTCCCTGTTTTGTTTTCATTCTGAAGGGCATACAGTCTTATAAATGTTAATGAGTTTATTCAGTAAAGACCTCAAACTATTAAGCTGTTGTGCTCTACTTTGTTAAAATTTCTCCTGTCTAAAAGATGTCCACTCTCACCCCTTTTATTCAACATACCTCTGGAAGTCCTAGCCACAGCAATCAGACAACAAAGAGAAGAGGCATCCATATTGGTAAAGAAGAAGCTAAACTATCACTATTTTTTAGATGATATGATACCATACATAGAAAATTTAAGCACCTGGGTGGCTCAGTCGGTTAAGTGTCTGCCTTCAGCTCAGGTCATGATCCAAGGGTCCTGGGATCAAGTCCCGCATTGGGCTACTTGCTCAGCGGGGAGTCTGCTTCTCCCTCTGCCTCTGTTCCTCCCTGATGCTCGTGCTCTCTCTCTCTCAAATAAAAAATCTTTTTTTTATAAAGATTTTATTTATTTATTTGACAGATACAGCGAGAGAAGGAACACAAGCAGGGGGAGTGGGAGAGGGAGAAGCAGGCTTCCCCCCGAGCAGGGAGCCCGATGCAGGGCTCAATCCCAGGATCCTGGAATCACGACCTGAGCCAAAGGCAGCCGCTTAATGACTGAGCCACCCAGGTGCCCCAAATAAATAAAAAATCTTAAAAAAAAAGAAAATCCTAGGGGCGCCTGGGTGGCTCAGTCGTTAAGCGTCTGCCTTCGGCTCAGGTCATGATCTCAGGGTCCTGGGATCGAGCCCCGCATCTGGCTCCCTGCTCAGCGGGAAGCCTGCTTCTCCCTCTCCCACTCTCCCTGCTTGTGTTCCTGCTCTCACTGTGTCTCTCTCTGTCAGATAAATAAATAAAAATCTTTAAAAAAAAAAAAGAAAAAGAAAATCCTAAAGATTCTACCAAAAAACTACTAGAACTAATAAATGAATTCAGTAAAGTTACAAGATGCAAAATTAATACCCAGAAATCAGCAGCATTTCTATACACTAATAAAAAAAATAAAGAAAACAATTCCATTTATAATTGCATCAAAAAGGATAAAATACTTACGAATAAACTTAACCAAGAAAGTGAAAGACCCATCTGAAAAATATAAAACACTGATGAAAGAAATTGAAGACAACACAAATGGAAAGATACTCCATGCTCATGGATTGGAAAAAATAATATTGTTAAAATGTCCATACCACCTAAAACAATCCACAGATTCAATGCAATCCCTGTCAAAATACCAACAACATTTTTCACAGAACTAGAACAAATAATAGTAAAATTTTTATGGAACCATAAAAGACCCTAAATAGCCACCACAATCTTGAAAAAGAAAACAAAGCTGTAGGTATCACAATTCCAGATTTCAAGATATAACTACAAATATGTAGTTATCAAAACAGTATGGTACTGGCATAAAAACAGAGATAGATCAATGGAACAGAATAGAAACACCAGAAAAAAACCCACACTTCTATGGCCAATTAATCAACGACAAAGGAAGCAAGAATATATAATGGGAAAAGACAGTCTCTTCAATAAATGGTGCTGGGAAAACTGGACAGCTACATGCAAAAGAATGAAACTGGACCACTTTCTTACATCATACACAAAAATAAACTAAAAATGGATTAAAGACCTAATGCAAGATCTGAAACCAAAAGAATCCTAGAAAAGAACACAGGCAGTAATTTCTCTGACACTGGCCATAGCAACATTTTTCTACATAGGTCTCTTCAGGCAAGAGAGAAAAAAGAAAAAGAAAAAGAAAAAGAAAAACTATTGGGACTACATCATAATAAAAATCTTTTGTATAACAAGGGAAACCATCAGCAAAACTAAAAGACAACCTACTGAATGGAGGAAATATTTACAAATGACATATCTGATAAGGGGTTAATATCCAAAACATATAAAGAACTTACACAAATCATCATCAAAAAAAAAAAATCCAATTTTTAAAATGGGCAGAGGAGTTGAATAGACATTTTTCCAAAAACATCCAGATGGCCAACAGACACATGAAAAGATGTTCAACTCATCATCAGGGGAATGCCAATCAAAACCACAATGAGATATCACTTTATGCCTGTCAGAAGGGCTAAAATAAAAAAGATGAGAACTAAGCACTGGCGAAGATGTGGAGAAAGAGGAACTCTCATGAAATGTTGGTAAGAACAGAGAGGTACAGCTGCTGTGGAAAACAGTATGGAGGATCCTCAAAAGAATAAACATAGAAATATATTATAATCCAACAACTCCACTACTGGGTATTTACCCAGAGAAAATGAAAACACTAATTCAAAAAGATATATGCACCCTATGTTTACTGTAGCATTATTTACAATAGCGAAGATATGGAAGCAACCTAAGTGCCTAACTGATAGACTAATGGGCAAAGAAGATGTGGTGTACACACACACACACACACACACACACACACACTGGAATCTTACACAGCCATTAAAAGGGATGAGATCTTGCCATTTGCGACAACATGGATGGATCCAGATGGAAATAAGTCAGACTGATAAAGACAAATACCATATGATTTCACTCATGTGGAATCTGAAAAAAACAAATGAATAACCAAACAAACAAAAAGCAGAATCAGACCTATAAATACAGAGAACAAACTAATGGTTACCAGAGGAAAGGGGGATAGGAGGATGGGCAAAATGGATGAAGGGGAGTGGGAGATGCAGTATACCAGTTATGGAATGAATAAGTAAATCATGGGAATAAAAGGCACAGCATAAGGAATATAGTCAATGATATTGTAATAGCATTGTGTGGTAACAGATGGTAGCTATACTTGTGAACATAGCATAACATAGAGATATTGAGTCAATATGTTATACACCTGAGACAAATGTAACATTGTCTGTCAACTATACTCAAATAAAATTTTTAAAGAAATTTCTGTCTACATACAGAATGAAAATCTTTAATATCAATCATTGTTAACGAGAATTTTAGAGAACCTTACACGAAGTACCAGGGAAGTCTCTATAATTATTATAATGAATATCGCTAATTTAGTATTATGTGCCAAAAAATTTTTATTTAATTCTTATAAAAAATTCTTGAGGTATATCTTTTGTACATTTATAATAGTAAAGTTAAGGAAACTGGCTTATAAAAAAGGAAATAATAAAAATGAGAACAGAAAATTTAAAAAAAAAAAAGAAAAAAGAAAGTTGATAAAAACCTGGATATACTCATCAAGAAAAAAAGGTCCATAACACAAATTCCCAATATCAGGAACAAAAAGGAGATTTTCCCTAAAGATTATACACACATTTAAAAGGATAATAGGGGACTATTATATACTTTATGCTAACAAATTCTACAGCTTAAGTAAAATGGGCAAATTCCTCAAAAAATGCACATTACTAAACTGATATAAGATAAAATAAAACTGGAAAATCCATATATCTGCTAAAGAAATTAAATTTATCATTAAAAAAAACTTTTCCACAAAGGAAACAGCAGGCTTAGGTGGTTTTATTGGTGAATTCTATCAGACCATAAGGAAGAAATAAAACCAAACTTAAACAACCTCTTTAAGAAAAAAAGAGAACACTTTTCAACTGATTTTGTGTGTCAAGAATCATGCTAATACCAGAACCTGAAAGACATTACGAAAAGAGAGAAAGAGAACAAGAATTACTGACTAAAATGTAAAATGTAAACTAAATTCTAAAATGTAAACTAAAAATGTTAACTAAATTGGACCCACTTATATATAAATATAATTGTGATGCAGGAAAAAAGATTGACAAATTTTAATGCCAACTCATGATTTAAAAAAAAACTCCCATCAAACTAGAAATAAAATAGAAAGTCATTGATCTGATAAAAGACATCTACGAAAAACAAAACATATTGTAATAATTTGTGATAAAGGACTAGACATTTTTTCCATAAGATTATTAAGAAGACAAAGATGTCCATTCTCATCATTCCTATTCAACATTTTACTGGAGGTGATGGCCAGGGCAATAAGTGAAGAAAAGGATATAAAACACATAAAAATAAAAATAGAAATAAAACTATCTATTTGCAAAGGATATCAAGATTAACACAGAAAATTCTAAGGAATTTGCAAAACATCTATTAGAACCAATAAACATATTTAGCAAAATTGCTGTATTTAAAAGTAATATAAAAATCAGTGGTATTTTACATTGTAATAGCAATTACAAAATTTAGTGAAAAATAACTCTCTTCCCCAAATCATCAAAAATTATAAAATACTTAAGAATACATTTAAGAATAGGTGTAAAGTGAAAACTAGAAAACTGCAGAGAAATTTGAAACCGAACAAGTAGAAAGATCTTCACAGATTCACAGATTGTAAGTAAACTAAATTCTAAAATGTAAACTAAAAATGTTAACTAAATTGGACCCACCTATATATATAAATATTATAAAATTGTCAGTTCTCCACAATTTGATCTCCAAAATTCTCTACAAATTGCTTGAATGCAATTTCAATCACAGTCTCAGCCAACTTATTTGTAGAAATTGATAACCTGATTCTAAAATATCTATCAATATGCAAAAGACTTAAATATCCAAAATAATATTTAAAAAGAATGAAGTTACACAACTTGCACCACATGATTTCAGACTTACAGAGATAGTGTAATCAAGAAACATGGCAATGGCATTAGAGCCAGTAAGATAATGCAATGGAACAGAATAAAGATCAGAAATATACCCATAGTTACATGGTAACTTAATTTCTGGCAAATGTCAAAGCAACCCAATGTGGTAAGGAATATCTTCTTAACAAATTATGAACAACTAAATATATTATATAGGAAAAAAATGCACTCTGACCTGTACTTTACCTAATACACAAACATTAATTTACAGTGACTCATGGTCTCAAAGTAAAAGCTGAAACTATTAATCATTATCACTCTTTATACTATTAGTATCATTGCAATTTGGAGATAAGCAGTTTTCTTAGACTGAATATAGACATCAATAACCATAAAAGAAAGAATTTATAAATTGGGCTTCCTCAAAATTAAAAACCTTTGCTCATCCATAAAAAAAAAAAAAAAAACATTAAGAAAAAATAGATAAGTCACAAGCTAGGGAAAAAATATTTGCAAAACTTACACTTCACAAGGGATTAGTATCTAGTTATTATAAAAAATTCCTATAACTCATTAATAAAAACAAAACAACCTAATAAGAAACAGGCAAAAGATCTGAATGGACACATCATAAAAGAGAATGTGAAAAGGGCCAATAAACATGAAAAAGTACTCAATATCTTTAGTCCTCAAGGAAATACAATTGAAAATCACCACAAAATAAAAGCATACAGTTAAAATAATTAAAAAATTTTAAAAATAGACAATACCCAATGGTGGCAACCCAGAACTCTTATACATTGCTGTGGAAATACTGAATGGTTCAACTACCTTGGGAAAAGATCTGGCAGCTTATCATAAAAGTAAACATATGTCTACCTTGTAACCAAAAAATTTTACTCCTAGGAAGAACAAAGGAACAGAACAAAACCTACACCCCTCAAAAAAATGTACAAGATGGTTCATAGCAGTTTTATTCATAAACTGATTTTCCTTTTCTTTCTGTTCACCAGGGCTCAACTTCTATTCATTAGACAAGTTAAGCACAACCATAGTAGGTTGCCCAACTGTCTCACCCCTAGAATACCCTGATCTACTACCATCACCAGGAAAGAAGTAGAAGAAAGAGCCAGAGACTTGGTGGAGACTTTGTAGAGAGTCTCTCTGAGTTTGGCTGTATTGGGACTGAGTGCTGGAATTGCCTTGACTCCTGCCATGTTGGAGGAGGTGATCAAGCTTGACTCATTTAGAGGAAGCTAAAACAGCTGAGAGTAGTAAGAGATGACACACAGATGTACATCCAGAAGTCTCCATTGACCAAACAGCTGAGGACCAGGGGGCATTAGGCTCATGTATTTCCATATAGTGTGTAAGCCCAACTGCCAGCACTTTGGCAGGTGATGTGGAAACCTGCTCACTCACATGGAGACTTCACTTAGCAACTGTTATGTTCTGCATAGCACTAACATCCTAAGCAGCACTTTGTATTCCTGAGTCTGGACTTTCTATACTGCAATCTCTTCCTGGTTTCCACTCCACATCACAGCCTGCAGATGCATTTGATGCCTTCAATTCCAAAGATTTTCTTAGGTTCTGTAGCGTCAAGAGTCTTCATTCTTTTTCACTTACTGCAATTGCATTAGGACACATTGTCTTTCTCTAGTGTGCTGTATTAGTTAAAACTCATTCATCTTCTATTCTTCCTAGTTCTGTTGCTCTTTCTTTTCACAAACCATCTCCTCCCCAGTTCTGTTTGTTCTTTTGGATTTAACATTTTTAAATTTTTACTTACTGTAGTTGTTTTATTTCAGAAGTGTTGGTTCTATAATTTTAAAAGAATATTCTCTTTGCTACATCTCTTGACCTGTCATATTTTCCAAATTTTATATCCCACTGAGAAGCTTTTTCTAATTTCACTAATGATCTCTTCAGCTGGGCAGGATATACTTATTTAACAGAACAATTAAGTTTTATCTTATATAACTAGTTTTTTTTTAAAGTCAATAAATTTTTATTTAAGGAATTTTACATGTGATTCCTTCTGCTTCCAATCACCGTAGTTCCTCCAAAGTCAGAATCATGATCTTCAAAATAGCCCTTTTAAAAAGAACTTGTTCAATCCACAGTTGTCACTGTCAGTCCTACATAACAGGAACATAAAAGAAAGGTTCCAGAGATGATCATGTAAACTGAAGCCCGCCTCCCTCTGTTAAATCTATTGTATTACAAGTTGCATGGTTATCAGCAAGAGTGATTTAGCAAAAGACATTTGCAAGAGTAGAGATCTAGGCACACGCTGTTCAATATACTAGCCATGTATGGTCAGATGAGAATTTGAAATATGACTATTACCAAATCACATATGGCTTGTGTTACATTTATACTGGACAGTGCTGATCTAGCTAATGGAAATAGAACAGGGTTGATAAAATTTTCCCAATAGGCTGAATGCTAGCAAAGCAGCAGAAAGAAAGAAAACCTAGTGGGAAAATTTTTTTATGGTCATGTCCACAGCAAATGAGAAACTGCATTCTCAAAACCTTGTTAATGACCATTTATAACTAGTTTTATATGTAAGTTTTAATCAATTCCTTCTTGAAACTGCTTAGTCTTTTTTATAGCATCTTGCTCTTCTATGTTTTTTTTCCTTTTATTTAATCATTTTACACATATACCTCTAAGATTGTTGAATAATCTGAAATTCTTAACAACCCAATTCTCTGATGTTTGTTGTATCTGCTGACTTGTGCATTTAGTGGAATGCTCCCCGTATTATATAATTTAAATTTTTATTTAATCTTCAATAGATGCTTATCTGTGGAAATACAGTGCAGCCAAGGTTAAAGATTTATTCCTTAAGAATTTTTTTCTTTTGTGATCCCAAACAAATTTTAAGATTAATTGTTCTCAGTCTGTAAAAACTGCTGTTGGTATTTTGATATGGATTGCATTAAATCTGTAGATTGCTTTGGGTAGCACAGACATATTAATAATATTGGTTCTTCAAATCCATAAACATGGAATATCTTTCCATTTGTTTGTATTATCTTCAATTTCTTTCATCACTGTTTTATAGTTTTCAAAGTATAGGTCTTTCACCTCCTTGGTTAAGTTTATTCCTAGGTATTTTATTCTTTTTAGTGCAATTATAAATGGAATTGTTTTCTTAATTTCTCTTTCTGCTACTTCATTATTAGTATGTAGAAATACAACAGATTTCTGTATATAAGTGCTGTATCCTGTGACTTTACTGAATCCATTTATCCATTTTTGTAGTTTTTTGGTAGAGTCTTTAGGATTTTCTGTGTATAGTATCATGTCATCTGCAAATAGTAAAAGTTTTACTTCCTTACCAATATGTATGCCTTTCATTTCTTTTCATTGTCTGACTGCTGTGGGTAGGACATCTGATACTAGTTGAATAAAAGTCATGAGAGTGGATATCCTTGTTCTTATTCCTGATTTTAGAGGAAAAGCTCTCAGTTTTCCACCATTGAGTAGGATGTTAGCTATGGGTTTTTCATATATGGCCTTATTATGTTGGGTGTGTTCCCTCTAAACCTAATTTGTTGAGTTTTTATCAGGAATGGATGTTGTACTTTGTCAAATTCATCTATGAAAATGATCATATGGCTTTTATCCTTTTTCTTAATGTGATATGATTGATTTGCAAATATTGAACCACTCTTGCATGCCAGGAACAAATCCCACTTGATTGTGGTGAATCACTTTTTTAAAAAATGTACTGTTGGGTTCAGTTTGCTAATATTTTTTTGAGGATTTTTGCATCTGTGTTCATCAGAGATATTGGCCTGTAGTTTTCTTTTTTTGTAGTGTCTATCTGATTTTGGTATCAGAGTAATGCTGGCCTCATAGAATGATTTTGGAAGCTTTCCTTCCTCTTCTATTTTTTTTTTTTTGGAATAGTTTGAGAAGAATAGTTAGTAACTCTTCTTTAAATGTTTGGTTGGATTCACCTGTGAAGCCGTCTGATCCTGGACTTTTATTTATTGGGAGTTTTTTGATTACTGATTCAATTTCATTGCTAGTAATCAGTCTGTCAAATTTTCTTTTTCTTCCTGATTCAGTTTTGGAACGTTACATGTTCTAGGAATTTATCCATTTCTTGTAGCTTGTCCAATTTGTTGGCAAATAATTTTTCATAATATTCTCTTATAATCCTTTCTTTGCTGTGGTGAGGATTGTTATTTCTCCTCCTTCATTTCTGATTTTGTTTGAGTCCTCTCTCTCTCTCTCTCTTTGATGAGTTTGGCTAAAGGTTTATCAATTTTCTTGATCTTTTCAAAGAACCAGTTCTTGGTTTCACTGATTTGTTCTATTGTTCTAATTTCTATTTCATTTATTCTGCTCTAATCTTTATTATTTCCTTCATTCTGCTGGCTTTGGGTTTTCTTTCTTCTTTCTCTAGCTCCTTTAGGTATAAGGTTATTTGACATTTTTCTTGCTTCTTGAGGTAGGCTTATATTCTATAATTTTATCTCAGAACAGCTTTTGCTGCAACCTGAAGATTTTGGATTGTGTTTTCATTTTCATTTGTCTCCATGTGTTTTTCAATTTCCTTTTTGATTTTCTTGGTTGACCTATTCATTGTTTAGGAGCATGTCATTTAGTCTCCATGTATTTGTGTTCTTCCCAAATTTTTTCTTGTGATGGATTTCTAGTTTCGTACTGTTGTGGTTGGTAAAGAGGCGTGATATTATTTTAGTCTTTTGAATTTATTAAGACTTGTTTTGTGGCCTAACATGTGATCTAGTCTGGAGAATGTTGCGTGTGCACTTAAAAAAAATGTGTATTCTGCTGTTTTTGGGTAGAATGTTCTGAATATATCTGTTAGGGCCATCTGGTCCAATGTGTCATTCAAGCTAATGTTCCTTTGTTGATTTTCTGTCTGGATGCTTTATCCATTGATGTAAGTGGGGTGTTAAGGCCCGCTACTATTATTGTATCACTGTCAATTTCTTCCTTTATGTCTATTAACAGTTGTTGTATGTATTTAGGTGCTCCCGTGTTGGATGCATAAATATTTACAATTTTTATATCCTCTTGTTGGATTGTTCCCTTTATCACTGTGTAGTGTCCTTTCTCTCTTGTTACAAACTTTAGGTCTATTTTGTCTGATATAGGTATTGCTACCCCAGCTCTCTTTTTGCATCCATTTGCATGGTAAACGTTTTTTCATCCCTTTCCTGTCTTTTTTTTAAAGATTTTATTTTTTTATTTGACAGAGAGAGACACAGTGAGAGAGGGAACACAAGCAGGGGGAGTGGGAGAGGGAGAAGCAGGCTTCCTGCGGAGCAGGGAGCCTGATGCGGGGCTCGATCCCAGGACCCTGGGATCATGACCTGAGCTGAAGGCAGATGCTTAACGACTGAGCCACCCAAGTGCCCCTCATCCCTTTACTTTCAATCTGCATGTGCCTTTAGGTCTGAAGTGAGTCTCTTGTAAGCATCACATAGATGGGTCTTGCTTTTTTACCCATTCAGTTACCCTATGTCTTTTGATTGGAGGAATCAAAAGATTGCTTTTACATTCAAAGTAATTTTTGACACCTATGTACTTACTGCCACTTTGTTACTTGTTTTACAGGTGTTTTTGTAGTTCTTTTCTGTTCACTTCTTCTCTTCATCTCCTCCCTTGTGGTCTGATGGCTTTCTTTAGTGATATGCTTGGGGGATTCCTTTCTCTTTATTTTTGGCGTATATATTACAGTTTTTTTTTAATTCCAGTATAGTTAATATACAGTGTTATATTAGTTTCAGGCATTCAATATAGTGATTCAACACTCCCATATATTACTCAGTGCTCATCAAGATAAGTATAGTCTTAATCTCCTTCACCTATTCCACCCATTACCCCACTCACCTCCTTTCTGGTAACCATCAATTTATTCTCTATAGTTAAGAGTCTGTTTTTTGGTTTGTCTCTTTTTTCCCCTTTGTTCATTTGTTTTGTTTCTTAAATTCTACATATATGTGAGATCATATGGTATTTGTCTTTCTATGATTGGCTTATTTCACTTAGCATAATACACTCTAAATCTATCCATGTTGTTAAATGGTAAGATTTTGTTCTTTTCTTTAGCTGAATAATATTTCATTATATATATATACATCACATCTTCTTTATTCATCTATCACTGGACACAAGAGCTGCTTCCATAGTTCGGCTATTGTAAATAATGCTGCTATAAACATAGGGATGCATATATTCCTTCAAATTAATGTTTTCATATTCTTTGGGTAAATACCCAGTAGTGTGATTACTGGATCACAGGATAGTTCTATTTTCAAATTTTTGAGGAACCTTCATATTGTCTTCCACAGTGGCGATACCAGTTTGCATTCCCACCAATAGGGCAAAAGAGTTCCTTTTTCTCCACATCCTCACCAACACTTGTTTCTTGAATTTTTGCTTCTAGCCATTCTGACTGGTGTGAGATGATATCTCATTGTGGTTTTGATTTGCATTTCCCTGATGATGAGTGGTGTTGAGCATATTTTCATGTGTCTGTTGGCCATTTGGAGGTCTTCTCTGGAGAAATGTCTGTTCATGTCTTCTGCTCATTTTCAACTGGGTTGTTTTTTGGGTGTTGAGTTTGATAAGTATAGAGTTTGGATACTAACCCTTTATTAGATGTGTCATTTGCAAATATCTTCTCCCATTCCATAGGTTATCTTTTAGTTTTGTTGGTTGTTTCCTTCACTGTGCAGAAGCTTTTTATTTTGGTGTATTTCCCACTAGTTAATTTTTGCTTTTTTTTTTTTTTTTTTTTACCTTGCCTCAGGAGACATATCTAGAAAGATGTTGCTATGACCAGTGTTGGAGAAACTACTGCCTGTGCTCTCTTCTAGGATTTTTATGGTTTCAGGTCTCACATTTAGGTCCTTAATCCATTTGGAGTTTATTTTTGTGTATGGTGTATGGATGTGGTCCAGTTTCTTCCTTCTGCATGTAGCTGTCCAGTTTTCCTAAGACAAGTTGTTGAAGAGACTGTCTTTTTCCCATTACATATTCTTCCCTGCTTTTTTGAACATTAATTGGCCATATAATTGTGGGTCATTTCTGGGCTTTCTATTCTCTTCCATTGACCTATGTGTCTATTTTTGCACCAGTACCCTATTACAGGTTTTTTATTTGTGGTTACCATTAGGCTCATTAGGCTCATATATAACATATTATGCATATAGCAGTCTATATTAAGTTGGTGGTTGCTTAAGTTTGAACCCATTCTAAAAGCACTAACTTTTTACTCCCCTACACACTGGTTATGCATATACTGTCATACTTTACATCCTTTTATTTTGTGAATCCTTTGACTGTTTATAGATACAATTGATTTTGCTGTTTTTGTGGTTTAACCTCTGTCTAGTTGAAGCTATTAATCTATTATTTTTATTATGTTTGTATTTACCTGTGAATTTTTTTCCTTTCACAATTTTCTTAATCCTAATTACAGCCTTTTCTTTCCACTCAAAGAATTCCTTTTAATGTTTCTTGTAAGGTTGTTTAGTGGTGATGAACATCTTTAACTTTTGTTTGTCTGGGAAACTCTCTCCTTCTATTCTGAATGATAGCCTTGTTGGGCAGTTTTTTCCTTTCAGCATTTTGACTATATCATGCCACTTTCTTCTGTTCTGCAAACTCTCTGCTAAAAAATCAGCTGATAGCCTTATGGAGTTTCCCTTGTATGCAACCATTTTCTTTTCTCTTGATGCGTTTAAAATTTTTTATCACTACTTTTTGTTATTTTAATTATTTTTTAAAGATTTATTTATTTTAAAGAGTGGGGAGGGGCACAGGGAGAGGGAGAAAGAGAATCTCCAGCAGACTCCCCACTGAGCATGGAGCCCAAAGCAAGGCTCCATCCCATGATCCTGAGATCATGACCCGAACCAAAATCAAGAGTCAGATGATTAACTGACTAAGGGACCCAGGTGCCCCCCCTCTTTTTTTAAGATTTATTTATTCTAGAGAAAGAAAGTTTAAAGATTTATTTTAGAGAGAATAAAATTTTTGCTATTTTAATTATGTGTCTTGGTGTGGACCTGGTTGGGTTGATGCTGATGGGAGCTCTCTGTGCCTCCTGGCTTGAGGATGTCAGTGAGTTCCCTTAACCTATTCCTATTTTTTTATTATTCTTTTTTTCTTTTTCCTGTTCACCTTGGTTGCTTTTCATTACTCTGTTTTCCAGCTCATTGATTCTTTCTTCTGCCTCCTCTAATCTACTATGGATTCCTTCTAGCGTACTTTTCATTTCAGTTATTGAGTTCTTCATCTCTGACTGGTTCTTTTTTATATTTTCTTTCTCTTTGTTGAAGGTCTCACTGAGGTCCTCCACTCTTTTCTTAAGCCCAGTAAGTATCTTTATAATGATTATCTTGAATTCTTTATCAGGCATATTGCTTATCTCCATTTCATTTAGGTCTTTTGCTATGGTTTTTCTTTTTATTTTTTCATTTGAGATATATTCCTCTGTCTCATTTTGTCTACCTCTCTGTGTTTGTTCCTATGTATTAGGAAAGTCAGTTATGTCTTCTGATCTTGAAAATACTGGTCTTATGAAGAAGAGGTCCTGTGGTGCACTCTAGCACAATGTCCCCTATTCACCAAAACCAGGGGCTTCAGGGTTGTCTCCTATGTAGGTTGCATGTGCAGGTGCAATGATCAGCAGGCCACTCTCTATGCACTACCAGAGCTTAGCCCCAGCACATGGACTGGGGGCAGATATCTGATCTGACTGCCAGCCCTATCACCAACACCAGCCTCTCAGGGGACAACACAGGGAAAGCACTCTGTTGCTCAGTGCAACTACAGTCCCACAAAGGGGTTGAGGGCAAGCATCTGGTCTGACTGCCTACACTGCCTAACTACAAGCCCATAGTGGCCCCATATTGACTCCTTACTAGCACAGGGACCAAACCTGCCCACAACAGGCAAAGTGGGCCATTGTAGCCTAATGCGCTGAATGCAAACAAGCCTCAGCCACAACAATAAAGCACATGCAGGAGTCACTTTGGAGTGGAGCTGGTCCCTGCCAGGGCTGCTTGCATGATGTGACACGGCAAGAGCTGCTTTGGAGGAACTCCTGCCAAGTGGGGCATGTTGGATGGGGTGAATCTGCAGAATACAGGGGTGGGACATGCAGTGTTAGCAAGACAGGTGGAGGGTGTTTGCACTGGTTCCCACAGGTGTCCAGCTATTTAGGCTTGGGAAGAGGGGGAGAGAAGTGGCTCCCACCAGCTCTTTTGTTCTTGCAGAAGTCTCCTAAACATCTCTGCCCCTCCAGAACATCTTCTGAGATTAATAAATAAATCCCCTTCACATATACCCCAGGTGCTTTTCAAACTGCACTTCTATGCTCTATCTCAGTGGGATTGTTTCTCTAAGGGCACAGACTCAGTTTCTTATTGCCTTCTGGCTCTCCCCAAGTCAAGCCTACTGATTTTTTTTTTTTTTAAGCCTACTGATTTTTAAAGCACCCAGAATTAAGCCCCACTGGTAGTAAATACTCAGGAATTTAAGCCCCACTGGTTTTCAAAACCAAATGTTATAGGGACTGGTCTTCTCAGTGCAGGTCCCTTGTGTCTGGAGTGACTGGTATACGGTCTGCTCCTATCCCTTCTCCATGCTTGTGGTGTTCCTCCCATTTGTGGTTAGTCTCACAGACAGTTCGATTCCCTACCATGTCTCCACCCTCTCCTAGTCTTTTTGATATGGCCTCCTGTCTATGATTAACTGTGGAAAGTCTGTTCTGCCAGTTTTCAATGGATTGGTTGCATTGATGTGGTTGTTATCAAGGTGTATCCATGGGATGAGGTGAACTTACAATCCTCCTACTCTACCATCTCCCCAGAAGTCTTAATAATGGTTTTATATTTGATTCTCTCAGTCATATCAAGAATATCAGTCACATGGGACCGAATTTTATGTTGATTTCTTAATTTGGCATCTCTCAGGACAAGAACCTCCTGTAAATTCAAAGCACTACCTCTATGATTCATAGGCCCAGGCTTAAAATAAATCATGTACAACTTTTTTCAACCCAGAAGCCAAGCTGAACCATACAGATGTACTTGTCATCTCCCTGTGATCCTAGGGAGATTGTTTTTATAATACACATTTTCACTGAGATTATAGCATTCTAAAGCTTCCTACTTTATATGTGCTTGTGTGTGTTTAGAGAAGGAACACTGTTAGTCCCAGTTATTTGCCTCTTTTAGGTTCAAAGTTTCATCTTTTGTACCTTCATAAACATTAAAAGTTAAGACTTGGGATTTTACTTTAGGCCAAGTAAGAGTTGAAATGGTCTTACCATTCCATTCTAAAGAACTATAAAACTCGACAAAATATATGAGGCAACTGTTTATAGGTATAAACAACAGGCAGAGTAGAACCTTGAAGGAAGGTTTAGTTCACTTCACTTTAGTTGAGCCCATATTCACAACAGTTCTGTCAGGTGAACACGTTGTAGGGAAGTAGAGTCAAAGCAGAACAAAGGTCTTGCTGCTGAGGGGACAGAGATGAGAGTTTATGGCAGTTGAGGTAGCTTGAATTTGCATGTAAGGTTGTAAAGGGAGAACAAACTGCACGGATAATGCAGCCCCAAAATCTGGAGGGAGGTTCCCCTTTGGTTCTTAGTCAGAGCTGAACTGAGCTTGCACAAGGTGAGATTCCATGAGACCTATCAGAGTGGCTGCTACAGGAAAAAAAGTTGAAGGGAGAAACCAAAGGTGATGTGGTGCTGGGAGATGGAGTTCCAACACAACCTAGGTGGAGAGACCTCACTGAGCACTTATTTATTCATTTGTGACTCTAAAAAGTCTACAGTTAGAAGCAAGGAGCAAGCCCCAGAGTAGGGGTCACAAATATTTTCTGTAAAGAACCAGATAGTAAATATTTTAATGATTGCAGGCTACATACAATCATCTTTGTTTCTTCTCTTCCTCCTTCAACTCCTTAAAAAGGTAAAAACCATTAGCTTGTGGGCCATACAAAAAAAGTTTTCAGGTCAGATTAGGCCCGTGAGCCAATATCTGCAAACCCTTTACCTCGATGAAGGGCCATGGCCTAGCATAAGGACAAATTAGAGGGAGTGCTACCCAGAAATGTATAAAACCAAATCTGAAAGTTTTAAGGAGAGTCGGTATTTAACTCTCTGCCAGAACAAAACTAACGCTGTATAAAGGAAGACAAGATAAACCAAACGGTCTACCATATGTTATCCACAACGTCTACCTACTAACAAAAATTTTCAGATAAATTCCATTTCCAATAATGGCAGAATATCCACAGATAGCAATTATAAAACCTGACAGAAAAAGAAACCACCAACAAAATGAAAAGGCAAGCTACTGAATGGAAAGGGATATTTGAAAATTATATACCCAATAAGGAATTAATATCCAAAATATATAAAGAACTTACACAACTCACCACAAAAAAAAAACCCCTCCAATAATAATCCAATTTAAAAAATGGGCAGAGTACCTGAATAGATATTTTTCCAAAGAAGATATACAGATGGTCAATAAACACATAAAATGATGCTCAGCATCACTCATCATCAGGGAAATACAAATCAAAACCACAATGAGATATCACATTACACCTGTCAGAATGGTTAGAATAAAAAACTCAAGAAACAAGTGATGGTGAAGATGTAGAGAAAAAGGAACCCTCATGCGCTGTTGGTGGGAATGCAAACTAGTGCAGCCACTATGCTAACTAGTATGAATGTTCCTCAAAAAATTAAAAATAGAAATACCATATGATCCAGTAATCCCATTACTGGGTATTTATGAGAAGAAAATGAAAACACTAATTTGAAAAGATATATGCACCCCTACGTTTACTGCAGTATTATTTACAATAGCCGAGATATAGAACAAATCCAAGTGTCCATCAAAGATGAATGAAGAAAATGTGGTACATATATATACAGTGGAATATTACTCAGCCATAAAAAGAATGAGATATTGCTATTTGAAAAAACTTGGATTGACCTAGAGGACATTATGCTAAGTGAAATAAGTCAGACAGAGGAAAACAAATACTATATGATTTCATTTATATGTGGAATCAAAAAAAAAAAATTCCAAATCCGAACAACCAACTAAACAAAAGCAAAAACACAGTCATATATACAAAGAACAAACTGATGTTTGCCAAAGAGGAGGGAGGTGAAGAGATTGGCAAAACTGGGAGGAAAAAAATAATTATAAAACCTGGACATTTTATAAACAATAACTGGAAGGCAATGGAAAGTGACTGATATGAGTTGAATTGTAGTTCCCCCCAAAAATGATTATTTGAAGTCCTGACCCCCAATATCTCAGGATGTAACCTTATGCAGGTTATAATACCTTATAGAGATAATCAAGTTAATATGAGGTCATAAAGATAGACCCTAATCCAATAGGACTGGTGTCCTTACAAAAACAGGAAATTGGGACACAGAGACCCACACAAAGGGAGAACACCATGTGAAGATGAAGGCACAGTCTGATTCACCTACAAGCCAAGCAATGCCATATATTGCCAGAAAACCACCCGAAGCTGGAAGGGAGGCATGGAACAGATTCTTCCTCCCAGCCCTTAGAAGGAACCAACCCTGCTAACACATTGATCTCAGACTTCTAGCCTCCAGAACTATGAAACAATACATTTCAATTGGTTAAGCCACCCAGTTTGTGGTACTTCATTACAGCATCCCTGAAAAACTAATAGAGTAATCAAGAGCAGGCAGAAACTTTTTAGGAATTGACTCTTGGAGAGCAAAGTCCACTAGGGTAGATTTGTATAGGTGACTTTTCACCCAAGGCCACTTCTCAATATATATGGTGTAGCGTAGAAGAAAGTTGTAGTCTTATAGCTTAAGGAATCAGAGGAAGAAATTGGGGCTGGCAAAGCCCCTGGTGGGTTAGGGAGAAAATTATATGAAGGATGGAGCCAGCATGGAGTAAGCACCTATATCTGAATATAAAGTCTGCCCAATACCTGGCTGATCCCTGGAATACATATTCATGGAGAAAACTTCAAGAGACTTGGTAAAAACAGAACTTAAAAAGTCAGAAAGGATATTTTTTCAGCTGAACCCAACAGGGAAGATACTGTTTGGAGTTTAAATCCAGCCCAGTGAACTGGCTAGAGCAAAAATCAACATTCCACAGAGGGCAAGCGCAGAATTCAAAGTCTCTAAGACATCATACACACAATGTCCAGTTTAGAATAAAATATTACTCGACTTACAAAGAAATGGAAAAATATGTCTAGAGTCAAGAGAGGAAGCATTCAATAGAAACAGATATTCAAAAGAATGTTATAAACAGCCAATAAGGACTTTAAATCAGCTGTATAAAATATGTTCAGGACTTAAAAGAATTTGTGATAATAAATGTTCATGTGAGGAATCTCAGCAGAGAAATGGAAACCATTAAACAGATTAAAACTAAAGTACTAGAATTAAAGTGTATAATCACTGAAATGAAAAATTTAATGGCAATTCTTACTAGCATATTGGGGAAAGAAGAAAGAGTCAGTTAATTTGAAGATGTATCAATACAAATAATCTAGTAGGAAGAACAGAAAGAATTTGATATAAATAAACATATTAAGTGACATGTAGGAAAATATTCATCTTCTTAATACTTTTTTCATTAAAGTCTCAGAAGGAAAAGAAATATAAAATGTTAAGAATATGTACTTGAAAAATAATAGCAAAAAATCTGTCAAGTTTAGGGGAAAATAAGTGACAGAACCAAGAACCTCCAAAATCCCAATAAGGGTAAACACAAAGAGAAACTCATCTAGGCATATCATAATCATACCAGTGAAAGCCAAAGATAAAGATACAATCTTAAAAATAGTCTTAGAAAAAAAGATACATAATACCCAGAAAAACAGCAAAAGAAATTACAGCTAGCTTCAGATTAGAAAGAATAAAGGCCAGATAATATCTTTAAAGTGTTGAATTCACATTGTCAGCCCAGAATCTTAAATCCAATGAAAAGGTCCTTCAAAAATGATGACAAAATATTAAAAAAAAAAAATTCTTGAGATAATCATCTCCAGCAGAACTGTACTAGAGAATAAAAAAGTTCCTCAGAACAAAGGGAAATGATAACAGTTGGAAACTCAGATCCACACAAAGAAATAATAACCATCAAAAAACGCAAATATAAAAGATTATACTTTTTCTTTGCTTAAGTTTTTAAATTTATTTTTTATTGTGATAAAATTCACAAAGACATACTATTCACATTTAGCCATTTTAGAGTATAATCTCTGGAGGTTTTTAGTATACAACCACAGTAGTGATGGTTGTATATCACTGTGGATTTGTATGTTTGGATTCTTTCACATAGCATAATGTGTTCAAGATGCATCCATATTGTAGCATGTAGTAGTACTTCATTCCTTTTTTTTTTTCTGTTTGCATATATTTTATAATGTACAAATAATACTCCATTGTATAAATATACTACTATTTGTTTGTCCATTGATCGATTGAGAGATATTTGGGTGGTTCCACTTTTTGGCTATGCTGAATAATATTGCTGTGAACATTCATGTACAAGTTTTTGTGTGAATATATTTTCAATTATCTTGGGTATATACAAAGTTCCATGTGCACTTCAGAAGAATGTCTGCATGTCTGTTAGGTCTAGTAGGTTTATACCGTAGTTCATTTACCTTGCTATTTTCTTGTTGACTTTCTGTCAAGTTGTTCTATCCATTATTGAAAATGGGATATTAAGCCTCCAACTATTATTGGTGAATTATTTCTCTCTGCAATTTTGTCAGTTTTGACTTCAGGTATTTTGTAGGTCTGCTGTTAGCTTAATATTTGTTTATAATTGTTATATCTTTTTGATGAATTGACCCTTTTATCTTTATCTAATGTCCTTCTTTGTCTCCCAAAACAACTTCTGACTTAAAGTAATTTGTATGATATTAGTATAGCTACTCCAGCTCTCTTTTGTATACTGTTTTCAGGAGCGTATTTTCCATACTTTTATTTTCAACCTATTTGAATATCTAAACCTAAAGTGAATCTCTTATAGAAAGCATGCAGTTGAATCATGATTTTTAATCTATTTACTCATCTCTACCTTTTAATTGGAGAGTTTAATCTACTTACATTTAACATCATTACTGATAAGGATTTACTTCTGCCATTTTGCTGTTTGTTTTCTATATGTCACATCAGTTTTGTTCCTCAATTCCTCCATCACTGGCTTATGTTATGTTAAATATTTTCTAGCGTATCATTTAATTCCATTTTAAATCCATTTGAATTCTTTTATTATACAGTTTTGAGTTATTTTCTTAGTAGATGGCTTGGGTATTAATATATTTATAACAATGTTAACTTATTACAATCTTAACTTATAATTCAATACCTACATTTACATACGCAAAAACTTCTTCCTATATAGTTCTGTCCCCTATGTTATTATTGTCACAAATTACGTCTTTATACATTGTGTGCCCATTGACATAGATTTATAATTATAGTTTTATGTAGCTATCATTTAAATAAGATAGGAAAAAAGAGTACAAACAAAAATACATTAATACAACTTTTATAATTTCATATGTAGTTACCGTTAACTGGTGTTCTTTGTTTCTTTGTGTCCCTTCAAGTTACTGTATGCTAGCAGTGAACTCTCTCAGTTTTTGTTTATCTTGAAATGTCTTAATTCACTAAAGGATAATTTTGCTGGATAGAATTCTTGGTTGACAGTTTTTTTTTCTTTTTTTCCCAGCACTTGGAACATACCATATTGATGCCTTCTAGACTCTATGGTTTCTGATGAGAAATTAGCTGCTAATCTTATTAAGGATCCTTTGTTATAATGAGTCACTTCTCTTGCTGTTTCCAATATTCTTTGCCTTTCAACAGTTTCATTATAATGCATCTTAGTGTGGATCTATTTGAGTTTATCTACTTGGAGTTCACGGAGACTCTTAGATGTACAGATTCAAATTTTCATCAATTCTAGGATGATTTCACTCATTATTTCTTCAAATATTCTTTCTTCCCCTTTCTTTCTCTCCTCTCCTTCTAGGCCTCCCACTATGCATATGTTTGTATGCTTGATAGTATCCCATTGGTCTTTTAGGCTCTGATCATTTTTCTTCCTTCTTTCTTCTTTCTATTCCTCAGACTGGACAAATTTCAATTGACCTAACTTTAAGTTCACTGATTCTTCCTTCTAACTGATAAAATCTGCTGCTGAGTCCCACTAGTGAGTTTTTCACTTCAGTTACTGTACTTTTCCATACAAAATATTTATTTGCTTCCTTAAAAATTTTTCTCTATCTTTACTGATGTACTCTATTTGAGATATCATTTTCATAATTACCTTTAGTTCTTTGCAAATGGTTTCCTTAAGCTAAACATATTTAAAATATCTGATTTCAAGTCATTGTCTAGTCAGTTCAATGTCTGTGCTTCTTCAGAAACAGTTTCTGATGATTAATTTTCCTTTCCTGTGTATGATCAGACTTTCTCATTTCTTTACATAACTTCTAATTGTTGAAAACTGGACATTTTGAATACTATGATACAGCAACTCTGGAAATCAGATTCTTCTCCCCCTTCCAGAAATTTGCCATTGTTGTTTGTTGTGGTTATTCCTGGTTGCTTGTTTAGTGACTTTTTGAGCTAATTTTGTAAAACCTATAGGTTCTGTCATGTGTGGCCACTGAAGTCTCTTTTTTATTAGCTTAATGGCCAGACAGTGATGGAACAGGGGGATTTCCCTAAAGGTGTGGAACCTAGAAAACTTCCCAGTCTTATGGATGGGCTCTGTGTGTCTGTGTGTGTGTCTTCCACATTCAGCCACATAACTTACATCTCTGCCTTAACCTTCACTTCCTGCTTGAACAAAGGCAGAAAATCAGACAGAACTGAGAGCTTACGACCTCCTCAGATCTTTTTTGATTGTATGCACAGTCCTGGGCATGCATATTTTCAAGAATATGTCAGAGTTTTTCTGATTTCTTATTCCCCAAAACATCTCATTTCTCAATCTCTCCTCCCAACTGTTTTTATTAGGTATTGATTGCCTTAACTGTTATCCATTGCTTCTGGTAGCAATAACTAGTATCTTTGCCTATAAACATTTTTGACAAATGCACCCTGGGTAGCTGCTACAGATAAATCTGTGTTAGCAAGATAAAGGCAAGCCTTTTGAGCTGACCTACCTTGGAGGCAATAGACAGATCAAAACCATTACAGATTTTTTCTAATGAAGTCCATTCTGCTCCCTCTGGTGCCAGAATATAAACTGTTATTTTCAAGGGTACAACTGAGCTGGAGAGTAGGGGATGGGATCAGGGAGGTTTAAAATATCACAAAACGCAATGTATTTATTTAGATCAAGCTGGGTTTTCTTGAGTAAGAATCCCCTGGTTTTTGCAAGCTTTTGGTTAGTTTCCAGAGTTCCTAAAGTGTTGATCCAGTCAATTTTTAACAGTTTTTTTGTTCACTGATTTTTTTTTTTTTTTTTGGAATGATAGACTTTTGGATTTCATTACTCTGCCATTTTTCTCCTCACTTAAATTTTTAAAAGACATATGGGTCTCTATTTTCACACAAGATAGAATAAAAGGGACCAGATTTACTTTCCCACCTGAAACAACTAAAAACCTGAGGAAATACATGAAACAATGTTTTTCAAGTCACTGGATATAAGCCAGTAAAAAGAAGAGATCCTTGAGATAATGGAAACAAATGAAGTAAACCCTATGAAATCTTGAGCCAAGGGCCTAGAGAGAGTTTCTTGACTATGGGCTAAAAAGAAAGAACCCAGACATAACCTATTGGACTTTCTGAATTGATGAGCTAGAGCTGGGAGTGGGGAGGCAAGGATAGCTAGAGTACACAGGACAGAATATCACAAAGGAGAGAGCTAAGGGTGTGGGGTGGGAGGGAGAAAGAGAGAAAAAGAGAGGGCTTTCCCAAATATTCAGAGTATTTATCCTAATATTCATGTCAAGGTCAGGGAAAAAAAATCAACCCGGGAAACAGTTCCCAGAGTTCACCTAAGTCTGATTATAGTTTTACTTGCCAAAGTGGAAATACTTCATGATCCAGGAAACATCAGGTAGAACCATGAGAATGGTGTAATGGTGTTGCCTCAACAGTGGAGAAAAATTAGCCCAAGACTAAACACTGTCCTGCTCCCACAATAACAGAGATTAAAGTCAAGCCCTAAAAGGATTAAACCATCTCCAAGTAAATTAGCTGTGTCAGAAAAAAAAAAACCCTCAATAGCATTTATAATAGTAAAAATATCTTAGCATCCACAAGTAAGATTTACAAATGTATGACAACCAATCAAATATTAGAACCATGCAAAGAAGCAGAGTGGTAGGCAGAAGACTCATGGCAATAAAAACAAAACAAAACAATGAATTCAAACTATCTCCCCAAAGATACAGATGCTAGAATTAGTAGACAATGTTTTTTAAGCAGTTATTATAATTCTATGCCCCATATTCAAGACATTAGAGGAAAAATTCAAATGTTTACCGCAGGCTTGGAAGATGTTTTATAAGAGCTCAATCAAAATTATAGAAATTAAACCTAACATATATGAGATGGAAAATACCCTAGATATGGATAATGGCACATTAGGTATTGTGGAAGAAAATATTAGTAAACTTAAAGGCATATAAGCTATTTATAGCTATTTATAGCTATAAAAACTATTAAAAATAGAAATAAATGAACAGATCATTTGTAAGCTGTGGAACAACTTCAAGCAGCCTAAGATATACAGAAATGGAGTCCTCAATGGAAATAAGAAAGGACAGAAAAATTTTTAAACAAATCATAGCTGAAATTTTTTTCGTATTTGATAAAACTGATATAAACCCATAGAGTCAAGCATCTCAATGAATCTTAAGCACAAAAAGAGAAAACTACAAAAACGCAATTATAATCAAATTTCTCAACACCAGTGACACTGAGAACATCTTAAAGGCATCCAGAGAATAACAGACATTATAGGAGATGTGCCAGAAAGATGGCAGAGTAGGAGGGCCCTAAGCTCACCCTGTCCACATTTACAACCAGATATCATTTATATCCAAGTCAGTAAACCAGAGAGCAATCCGAACACTGGCAAAACAAACTCCACAACTAAATATAGAAAAGAAGCTGCATCACAGAGATTAAGAAAGGTAGAAATGGTGGTTAGGAGCTGCCTGCAGGAGGGTGGGAACTGTGGGTGCAAAGAGGAGAAAATACCAGGGAGCCCACAGGGGTAAATGAATCCCCATTACATCTGGCCTTGAAAACCAGAGGGGCTGAATTTCATGAGTTTGCATAACCAGCAGGACTTGAAGCACGGAGCTTTAGAAGTCTGCTGACTCATCACTGGGTGAGCAGTGAGGGCAAGTGATAGCCAGGTCCCTGCTCTTAAAGAGGGCTGTTGCCCGAGGAGAGGCAACATAGAAGCAACAGCTTGCACAATGGGAGGGAGATCTGTTTATACTGATTTTGAAGTGTGTTGGGGGACTTCTTTGGGAACAAAGGATCTGGCAGACACCATTTTGTGCCCCAATCCCACAGCATACACAGAGCAGCTTGCAGGAGGTGGCACTGCACAAACACTTGCTACCAAAGCTGATAGCAGTGCAAACTGTCCAGTACTCCTGAGGACTTCCCTACTCCAAGCCCACTGGCTTCAGCCCTGGGCTCAGGGCAATTTTTGTTAACAACATGTGTGCCCAGCAGAGCCACTACTTCTGCAAGCCATGGCCCCACAGCCACTATGCTTTAGAGGATAAGCCTAGGACTAGCAGCTGCAAATTTTGCTAACATCACCATCCTGCCCCTGAGCACGTCTGCTGTCAGGGCCCTTGAGAGCCAGCCTGCCTGAATCTCACTAACATCACAGAGAGCAAGCACAGACCACAACAGGCAAAGAGTCACTGCAGACATCGGGACTGAAAAAAAAGCAACTTGGGCACAATAGCAGGATGCAAGATACACACATAGATTCCCCTGAAGTGCCAGGTTCTGGGGAACAGGGGACACTGGCTGCACAGCAGGGCACAAGGGACCTCTTCTTCATAAAGCCACTAGTAAGGAGTACAAGATGTAGCTGACTTTCCTAACACAGAGAAACAGATGCAGAGAGGTAGACAAAATGAGGAGACAGAGAAATATGTCCCAAATGAAAGAATATGACAAAAATCACAGCAGAAGATCTAAGTGAAAGAGAAATAAGTAATATGGCTGTTACAGAATTTAAAGTAATGATCAAAAAATCTCACTGGACTTCAGAAAAGGGCCTGGAGAATATCACTGAGATCCTTAACAAAGAGATAAAAACATACCAGAGATGTAGAACTCAATAAATGAAATTTAAAAATACAACAGATGGAAAAATAGTAAGCTACAGGAAACAGAGGAACATATCAGTGACCTGGAGGATAAAGTAATGGAAAGCAATCAAGCTGAACAGGTGAGAGATAAACAAATATGGCACAATAAGAATAGAATTAGAGAACTCAGTGACTCTGTCAAGTGAATTCATTCCACATTATAGGTATCCAGAAGGAGGAGAGAGAGAGAAGGGGGTGGGCAGAAAATATATTTTAAGAAATTACAGCTAAGACCATCCAGATCTGGGGAGGGAAACAGATCCAGATTCAGGAGGCACAGAGATCACCCAACAAATTAAACCCAAGGAGGTCCACACCAAGACACATAATTATTAAATGGCAAAAAAAAAAAAAAAAAAAATGGTGATAAAGAAAGAAAAGATTGCAAGAGAAAAGAATATAGTTACATACAAAGGAAATCCCATAAGGCTATCAGTTGATTTTTCAGCAGAAACTTTGCAGGCCAGAAGGGCGTGCCATGATGGTTTCAAAGTGCTGAAAGAGAAAAACCTGCATCCAAGAATACTTTACCCAGCAAGGCTATCATTCAGAATAGAAGGAGAGATTAAGAGTTTCCCAGACAAACAAAAGTTAAAAGAATTCATGACCAGGGTGCCTGGGTGGCTCAGTCGGTTAAGTGTCTAATTCTTGATTTCAGCTCAGGCCATGATCTCAGGGTCGTGAGATTGAGCCCCACATCAGGCTCTATGCTCATCAGGGAGTATGCTTCTTTCCCTCTCCCTCTGCTCCTCTCCCTGCTCACATTCTCTCTCTCTTTCTCAAACAAATAAATAAATCTTAAAAAAAAAAAAAATTCATGACCACTAAATCAGCCCTACAAGAAATGTTAAGGGAGACTCTGAGTAGAAAACAAAAACCATAACTAAGAGTGAGAAAAACAGGAAGCACAAAGGAAAAGATGATACCAAAAATCTGAAACATGAAGGGGAGAGGAATAAAGAATGAATTAAAAAATAAGCGACCATCTGTTTAATATAGACCACTATATGCAGAAAATATTATATATAAACCAAATGGTAACTACAAATGAAAAATCCAGTAATAAATATGCAAACAATAAAGAGTACAGAACCCAAGTATATCACTAAAGAAAACCAGCAAACCATGAAAGAGAGCAAGAGAAGAAAGGATCAGAGAAAAACTAGAAAAACAACCACAAAACAAATAACAAAATGGCAATACATACATACCTATCAATAGCTACTTTGAATGTAAATAGACTAAGTGCTCCAATCAAAAGACATAGAGTGACAGTGTGTTTAAAAAAAAAAACAAGACCCATCTATGTGCTGCCTTTACAAGAGACTCATTTCAGACCTAAAGATACCTGCAGATTGAAAGTGAGGGGATAGAGAAACATTTACCATGCAAATGGATGCCAAAAGAAAGCCAGAGTAGCAATACCTCTATTGGACAAAATAGAGTTTAAAACAAAGTCTACAGACAGAATACACATTCTTTTCAAATGCATATGGAACATTCTGTATAATAGTCACATATTAGGCCACAAAACAAGTCTCAACAAATTCAAAAAGACTGAAGTCATACCATGTGTCTTTTCTGACCACAACACTATGAAATTAGAAATCAACTGCAAGAAAAAAGCTGGAATACATGGATGTTAAATAACATGCTATTAAACAATAAATGGGTCAACCAAGAAAATCAAAGAAGAAATTAAAAAGTATGTGGAGACAAATGAAAATGAAAACACAATCCAAAATCTTCAGGTTGCAGCAAAAGCTGTTCTAAGATTATAGAATGCAGTCCTATCTCAAGAAGCAAGAAAAAGCTCAAATAAACAACCTAACCTTATACCTAAAGGAGCTAAAAAATAACAACAAACATAACCCAAAGCCAGAAGAAGAAAGGAAATAGTAAAGATAAGAGCAGAAATAGTGATATAGAAACTAAGACAAAACAACAAAAATAGAACAGATCAATGAAACTAGGAGCTGGTTCTTTGAAAAGATCAATAAAATGGATACATCCCTACTCAGACTCATAAAAAAGGAAGGAAGGGAGGGAGGAAGGAAAGGAGGGAGGAAGGGAGGAAGGAAAGGAGGGAGGAAGGGAGGAAGGAAACAAAGTCACCAGTGAAAGAGGAGAAACCACCACCAACCCCACAGAAATACAAACAAATGTAAGAGAATATTATGAAAAACTATACACCAACAAATTAGACAACATAGAAAAAATGTATAAATTCCTAGAGACATATAACCTGCCAAAACTGAAACAGAGAGAAATAGAAATTTTGCTGATTACAAGCAAGGAGATTGAATCAGTAATCAAAAAACTCCCACCAAACAAAAGTCTAGGACCAGACAACTTTACAGGTGAATTCTACCAAACACCTGAAGAAGAGTTAATATGTATTCTACTCAAATTATTCCAAAAAATAGAAGAAGGAAAACTTCCAGATTCATTCTGTGAGTATTACCCTGATACCAAAACCAGATAAAGACACCACAAAAAAGGAGAACTACAGGCTAATATCTCTGATGAACATAGATGCAAATCCATAACAAAATACTAGCAAATAGAGTCCAACCATGTGTTAAAAAAATAATTCACAGGCGCCTGGGTGGCTCAGTCGTTAAGCGTCTGCCTTCGGCTCAGGTCATGGTCCCAGGGTCCTGGATCGAGCCCCACATCAGGCTCTCTGCTCCGCGGGAAGCCTGCTTCTCCCTCTCCCACTCCCCCTGCTTGTGTTTCCTCTCTCTGTGTGTCTTTCTCTCTCTGTCAAATAAATAAATAAAATCTTTAAAAAAAATAATAATTCACAACAATCAAATGGGATTTATTGCTGGGATACAAAGGTGGTTCAATATTCACAAATCAATCCATGTGATATAGCACATCAATAAGAGAAAGGATAAAAGCCATATGATCATCTCAATAGATGCAGAAATAGCATTGACAAAGTACAACATCCATTCATGATAAAAGCCCTCAACAAAACAGGTTTAGAGGGAACATTCCTCAATATAATAAAGGTCGTATATGAAACCCACAGCTAATATCCTAAATAGGGAAAAACTAAGAGCTTTTCCTCTGTGGTCAGGAACAAGACAGAGATGTTTACTCTCACCACTTTTATTCAACATAGCATTGAAGTCCTAGCCACAGCAATGAGACAACAAAAAGAAATAAAAGGCACCCAAATCAGCAAGGAAGAAGTAAAAATTTTCACTATTTGCAGATGACATGATACTATATAGAGAGAACCCAAAAGACTCCTCCAAAAAACTGCTACAACTAATAAAGACTTCAGTAAAGTAGCAGGATATAAAATCAATGTACAGAAATCTGTTGTATTTCTATACACTAACAAAGCATCAGCAGAAAGAGAAATTAAGAAAACAATCCCATTTACAATTGTACCAAAAATAATAAGATACCTAGGAATAAACCTAACCAAAGAAGTCAAAGACCTCTGTATGGTGAAAACTGTAAAACATTTATGAAAGAAATTGAAGATGACACAAAGAAATGGAAAGACATTCCCTGCTCATGGACTGGAAGAAAAAATATTGTTAAAATGTCTATACAACCAAAGCAATCTACAGATTTAATGTAATCCCTATCAAAATACCAACAGCACTTTCACAGAACTAGATCAAAAAATCCTAAAATTTATATGGAATCACAAAAGACCCAAATTGCCAAAGCAATCTTGAAAAATAAAAGCAAAGCTAGAGGTATCACAATTCCACACTGCAAGTTACATTATAAAACTTCAGTAATCAAAACAGTATGGCACTGGCACAAAAACACATAGATGAATGGAACAGAATGGAAAACTCAAAAATAAACCCACAATTATATAGTCAATTAATCTTTGACAAAGCAGGAAAGAATATCCAATGGGAAACAGTCTCTTCAACAAATAGTGTTTGGAAAACTGGATAGCTACACACAAAAGAAAGAAACTGGACTTTTTTACACCATACACCGAAATAAATTCAAAACATGAGAACTGAAACCATAAAAATCCTAGAAAAGTGCACAGGCAGTAATTTCTCTGACACTGGCTGTAGCAATATTTTTATAGATATATCTCCTGAGGCAAGGGAAATAAAAAGCAAAAATAAGCTACTAGGACTACATCAAAATTGAATGGTTCTGTATAGTGAAGGAAATAACCAACAATACTCAAAGACAACCTATGGAATGGGAGAAGATATTTGCAAATAACACATCCAAAATAAGGTTAGTATCTAAAATATATAAAAAACTTATACAACATCCAAAAATAATCTAATTAAAAAATAGGCAGAAGACATGAATAGACATTTCTCCAAAGAAGACATCCAGATGACCAACAGACACATAAAAAGATGCACATCACACATCATCAGGGAAATACAAATCAAAACTACAATGAGATATCATTTCACACCCGTCAGAATGGCTAAAATCAAAGCCACAAGAAGCAACAAGTGTTAGCAAGGATATGAAGAAAAAGGAACCCTCATGCACTGTTGGTGGGAATGCAAACTAGAGCAGCAACTATGCTAATCAGTATGGAGGTTCCTCAAAAAATTAAAAATAGAAATACATTATGATCCAGTATTCCCACTACTATTTATACTTTAAAAATACAAAAACACTAATTCAAAGGGATACATGAACCCCTATATTTATAGCAGCATTATTTACAATAGCCAAACTATAGAAGTAGCCCAAGTGTCCACTGATGAATGAATAAAAAGATGTGGTATCTACACACAATGGAATATTATTCATTGATAAAAAAGGATAAAATCTTGCCACTTGCAATGACATGGATGGAGCTAGAGAGTATAATGCTAAGCGAAATAAGTCAGAGAAAGACAAATACCATATAATTTCACTAATATGTGGAATTTGAGAACAACAACAAAAATGAGCAAAGGAAAAAAAAGAGAGAGAGACAAACCAAGAAACAGACTCTTAGCTACAGAGAACAAACTGATGGTTACCAGAGGGCAGGTGGGTGGGGAGATGGGCTAAATAGGTGATGGGGATTAAGGAGTACACTTGCCATGATGAACACCAGGTACTGTATGGAAGTGTTGAACCACTATATGGTACACTTGAAACTAATGTAACAGTATATGGTAACTTTACTGGAATTTTTTTTAAAAGACATATACAGCAAATATAAATGAGAATACAGACTTTTTGTCAGAAACAATGCAAGTCAGCTTACAGTGGAGTAAACCTTTATAATAGTGAAACAATATTGCTATCAACCTAGAAACTCAATATCTAGCAAAATATCTTTTAAAAACTAACAGAAAATATCCTTTGCAGAAATAAAAGAGCTGAAATAATTTATCACCAACAGAAATAATGAAAAAATAGGGATTCCTGGGTGGCTCAGTCCGTTAAGCGTCTGCCTTCAGCTCAGGTCATGACCCCAGGGTCCTCCAGGGTCCTAGGATGGAGTCCAACATCCGGCTGCTTGCTCAGCAGGGAGTCTGCTTCTCCCTCTGCCTGCCACTGCCCCTGCTTGTGTACTCTTGCTCTCTCTCTCGCTCACACACACACACACACACACACAAATAAATAAATAAAATCTTTTAAAAAAAGAAAAAAATAGGTATTACTATAGCTCCTATAGATATTAAAAAGAAATTAAGAGAATATTATGAAAAATACATTATGGCACTACATTTTTAAAAACTTAAATGATAACGTGCAATGGTCAATGAGCACATATAAAATCCACAACATCACTAGTAGTTAGTAAAATGCAAAATAAGTCCATAAGATACTACCATTCACCCACTAGAATTGCTAAAATAAAAAGCCTGCAAAGACTGAACTTTGGTCCAAAATTTTATATATTGCTGATGAGAATATAAATGATGCAATTAAGAAAAAACTGCTTACTTCATATAAAATTAAACAAACATCTACCCTATGAACCAGCAATTTCATTTTTAGATATATGTCAAAGAGAAATAAAAACATTTCTTCACAAAATGAATTATATGGAAACATTTATAGCGACTTTTTTCATAATAACCAAAAGAGTAAAAAGAATGCAAATACCCATTACTAGAAAATGGATAAACAAATTATTGTATATTTAAAAAATTGAATACTACCTAGTAACATAAAACAACCTAATTACATATGCATCAATAAGGATGAATCGGACATATTTTTCTGAGTGAAAAAAGAAATCCAGATTTGGGTGCCTGGGTGGCTCAGTTGGTTAAGCGACTGCCTTTGGCTCAGGTCATGATTCTGGAGTCCTGGGATCGAGTCCCGCATGGGGCTCCCTGCTCGGCAGGGAGTCTGCTTCTCCCTCTGACCCTCCCCCCTCTCATGTGCTCTCTCTCTCTCTCTCATTCTCTCTCTCAAATAAATAAATAAAATCTTTAAAAAATAAATAAAAAATAAAAAAAAGAAATCCAGATTTAAAAAGATATATATCATTTTATTTATAGTGAAGATCTAGAACAGTCAAAGCTGATCTATGATGAAAAAAATTAGAATAGTGCTTTCCTTTGAGTACTAATTGACTGGGAAAAGGCATCAGAGAATATTTTAAAGTGATAAAAGATATTTTGCATCTTAATATATATGTTAATTACAAATCAAAACTCATTGACATTGTACATATAAGACTTATTTCACTATATGTACATTTTCAAAAAGTTATAAAATATTGAACTCTTGTTAATATATTTGCTTTTGACAGAAGTATGGGTTTGCAATTATAATAACAATTCCCTGCATTCCACGCTATGTTATGTAGGTTTTGCCACTGACTCACCCCATCTCAACTGTGAACATATCTTCCCAATTCTATGTTTGCTGATGTAGTCATGTTAGTAGATTGAATTTGGCCATGGGGTAAGTATTCACACTATGAAAATAAGCAAATGTTATAAATCTTTTTGTTTTGTTTTGTTTTGAAGAACAGTTTATTAAACATTTGCCAGTATACTACTAACAAATATATTGAGGATATTGGAGCCAGGTTTCCCATTGTTGGAGAAAGGATTTAAAATATGAGGAAAAGGAAAAATAAGATATATCCTGTGGCATTTGATTTGAAGGTATAAGAACAAACTCATGCTTTTTAATACATAGATACAGCTAGAATTAAGAGTGTGTGTGTGTGTGGGTGGGTGTGTGTGGGTGTGTATAGTTTTCCAAGCTATGTCACTTGGGGGCCTACAAGTGATGGCACACTGGTAAAATAAGCACACACTGTGCCCATATCTTTGGTTTATAGTAAGTATAATAATATTTAGAAACCAAGACCTCATCAAGAAATTATGATTCCAAGAGCACCTGGGTGGCTCAGTCAGTTAAGCATCCAACTCTTGATTTTGGCTCAGGTCATGATCTCAGGGTCATGAGACTGGGCCCCGTTTTGGGCTCTGGCTCCATGCAGAGTCTCCTTGAGATTCTCTCTCTCCCTCTTCCTTTGCCTCTTCCCCACTTGCACACACACTCTCTCTCTAAATAAATAAATAAGTAAAATAAAATCTTAAAAAAAAAAAGAAATGATGATTCCAGGGCTAATGCAGGGAAAGTACAAGCAAAGTCTGGAGTATCTCATTTAGCTCTAAAAAAAGACTCAAAGAAACATGAAGACCTATTAAAAGATAACAGGGGAAGATAGAGGGATTCTCCACTCCTCAAATCTGGATGAGTCAAATATCTAAATAAATAAAGAATAATAATGTGTTACAATCCATTAATAAAATTTAAAAATCCATGAGTCTGCCATCATAAAAACATACAAATAGGAGAGCAAAGACTGTTTTTCCTTATAGTAAAAACCAACTGATAAATATAGAGAGACTGATAGAGTTAGAAATTTATCATTGGATGCGAAAACTGATAGGTAAAAGTTTGATGATAGCTGTATATTTATAGATTTTTAAAATATTTCATTAAGTTACTTATTAATTACAAAGGGGAAATTTTTTTAAGTACAGAAACTTAAAAACACCATTTTATCCAAGCCATCAAAGCTAACACAGCCAATTTGGGAGCAAACTGACATTATGTGCCTCCTAATAAGATTCACTGAGAAGAATACACTATCACTTCAGTAGTATTCTTGCCAAAAATGCATATCCTGAATCTAATCATGAAGAAACATCAGACAAATCAAAACCTCATGAGGAACATTCTACAAAGCAGATGGCTTAAAGTCTTCAAAATATCAAGGTCAAAAAGCACAAAGAAAGGCTGAAGAACTGTTCTAAATTAGACACTAAAGAGATGTGACAACTGAATGTAATTCAGGGTCCTGGATTTGATCCTGGACTGGGAACAATCAGTTACTATTCAGGGCATTATTGGGACAGTTGATAAAAAGGATGAGATGACATTATTGTATTAATATCAAATTTCCTGGTTTTTATAACTCCAATCTGATTATGTAAGAGGATGTCCTTGTTCTTAGTATACACACACTGACATGTTTAAGCATAAAGGGACATGATGTCTTGATCTTGCTCTCAAATTTTTTTCCAGAAAAAAAGAGAGAGAGAGAGAGAGTACATGTAAGCAAATGGTAAAATATAAATGACCAGTGGAAATGAGTAAAAGGTACATGAGAGTACCTTAAAGTATTTTTGAAACTTTTCTGTACATGTGAAATTACACCAAAATATACTTTCATTTGAGCCAACATCGAGTAACAGGGACTGGATCCACCCTCTCACCTGAAACAATTTTTAAAATGTGCAAAATATATAAAACAATGGTTTTCAAAAATAGAATATCAGGCAGTAGAAGACAATGGTGCATGAGAAAAGGGAGACATTATCAGGGGAGAATTACAATTGTCGCACCTTACTGCCTGGAGTTAGCTTCTAAGATACAGGACAAGGGAGAGGGAACCAAGCCCAAGCCTAAGCCCAAGCCCAATAGTTTCCTTGAGTTGAAGAGATACAGATGGGATACTGGGAAGGCTAATGTGACCAGAGTTCAAATGACAATGTACTGAAGAGGATCTTCACTAAAAGAGGGAGAAGTGCCTTAAGTGTTCAGCTGAGTACTCTCAGAGTATGCATGTAAAAAAATTACCCAAGCCTGAGGAAAGAAGCTCCCAAAAGAAACAGAGGGGGAAAAAAAATCTCAGAGCTCACACATGGTCAGAAATAATTCATGTTCCCACTGCCAGCACAGAAAAACTTCATAATTCACAAGAGTACTGCTGTAGTAGTAGTGGAAAGTTATGCCTAGATAAATGCTTCTCTGGTGCTACCTAAGAACGCTTAAAAGTATGCCTAAAAGAAATCAAATGGTTTTCAAGTAACTTAACTGTGTCCTAAAACACAGCTCAGGAATATTTATAAAAATATAAAAACATCCAGCATTTGAACAAGGTAAAATATAAAATGGCTATCATCTAACCAAAAATTATAAGACATGAAAAAAGCAAAAAATAAAGCCCATAATGAAGAGAAAAATCAAATCAATGGAAAAAGATATATAAATGGCATGGCTGACAGAATTAGTAGACAACAACATTAACAGTTATTATAACTATATTTCATTTGTTCAAGTATGTAGAAGAAAAGTTACAAATGTTAGAGATAAGGAAGGCATTAAAAAGACCAAATCTGTACTTCTAGAGATAAAACTGCAATGTATGAGGTGAAAAGTACACTGGTAGGTGTTAAAAGCAGTTTAGATCAGATAGAAGAAAAGATTAATAAACTTGAAGACACAGTGACAGAATATAACCACAAGTAAACACAGAGCAAAAGAAGAAAAAGAAATAGCATCAATGACCTTCAGATATCTAATTTACATATCATTGAGTACCCAAAGAAGAAGTGACATAGGCCATAGGAAAAAAAAAATTGAAGAACCGCCAAATGTTAGCTGAAAAAATTCATTACAAGCAGACCTGAACTACAGAAACTGTTAACGATAGCCCTTCAATCAGAAAGAAAATACCAGATGGATTTCAGCATTTACACAAAGGAAAGAAGATTCCTGAAAATGGTAAATGCATGGATAAATACAACAAGACTTTCTCTTAATTTTAAAATCTCCTTAAAAGATCATGGATTATTTAATAGGCAAAAATAAGAGCAGGGTTTATAACATATGTAGAACTAAAATGTATGAAAATAGTATCAAAAGGATGGGGAGAGGAAATCGAAGTATAATACTATAAGGCTCTTGCACTGTATGAGATAAGGAACAATATTACTTGAAAATACTTAAAAATGCATACTATAAACCCTAAAGCAATGACTACCAAAAAAAAGTTACAGCTAATAAACCAAACCAAACAAACTAAGGAGCTAACATAGAATTATAAATATTACTGAATTAATATAGAAGAAATGAGTAAAAGAAGAAAAGGGGAACAAGGAACAGATGGAACACACAAATAGCAACACAGCAGACTTAAACCCAATTGTATCAATTTTCACAAAATGTGAATGGTCCAAACGCTGTAATTGTCAAATTGGATAAAAAGTAAGACCCAATTACATGTTGTGTACAAGAATTCCACTTTAAATATAAGGACAGAAATAGGTTAAATGTAAAAGAATGGCAAATTTATATCATGAAAACACAAATCAAATAAAATTATATCAATATTTAAAATCACTAGACATATGAATAAGCAGGAAAATGTGACAAATCTAGAGACAAAGAGGTCAATAGCAACAGATGCTGGAAATTGTATTAAAAAGACCTTAAAACAGCTGCATAATGTTATTATGCTCAATGATATTAAGGAAAAGATGGAACTAATATGTGAACCATTGGGAAAATCTCAGCACAGAAATAAAAACTAAAGTAAAAACCAAATAGAAAATCTAGATAACATACTGGAATGGTAAAGTATCTGAAATAAATAATTTACTGGGAGTGTGGCTTCTAACACATAATCCACAAAATAAAAATTGAGGTCATTAAAAAAATAATAAAGTCAAGTCTAAAAGGTTGCAAGACCTCAGAAGGGACCTAGAGTTGCTTGAGTTTTTGCTGTAGCAGTAGCAGTAGGAGGCAACTGCTGTCAAAAGAGAAAGAAGAAAATATCTGAATTTATATTTTTCAAACTCAAGTGTGGGTTGGCATGGCAAATGGAAGCCTCAGACCCAAGGAGAGTCTGTACCCACCCTCGACCTTTTCTATGGGCCTTGATGAGTAATTTTGAGAAAAAATGGGGTCAGAGAAGGAGAGAAGAAACCCTCTGAGGTGCAGGTGAGAAGGGGCTGCTAAAGTCTCAGAATGGAGAGAAACTAAAAGAAACTCCATGATAGCTCCAAGTGATTTTGACAAAAACGCCAAGATAATTCAATAGGGAGAAGAAAAGTGTTTTCAGCAAACATGGCTGGACCAGCTGGATAAGAAAAACTAACATTACAACCCCTACCTCACACTATACACAAAAATACAATTCAAAAAGAATTATATATATATATATATATATATATATATATATATATATAATATATTATGTGTGTATGTTACTCCTAGAAGTAAAGATAGGAGAATATCTTCACAAATTTATGGTTGCCAAATATTTCTTACAGAGAACAAAATAAAAGCACTATTACTGTCAAGAATCATGTATAAGAAAAAAAGAATCATGTTTAAGAACTGTTAAGAAAATAAAAAGGCATGTCATGATCTGGTAGAAATATTTGCAATACATAGATCTGACAAAGAATCTGTATCCAGAATATATAAGGAATTCCTATAAACTAATAGTACAAAGATAAATAACCCCATTACAAAGTAGACTGAAGACTTGAACAGACACATCATGGACACACAAAAAGGTATGAGGATAAAATCTAACACATAAATAGCACATAAGTATTCAAAACCATTATTTATCAGAGAATTGCAAGTTAAAGGACAACAGAATACCACTTACTATTTCAAACCAACTGAAAGAGCTAAAATTAAAAAGACAGACAACACCAAATGTTGCTGAGAATGTGGAGTAACTGGAATTCTCATGCACTGTTGCTGACAGAAATACAAAATAGTCAATTACTTCAAGAGAAAAGTTTACCAGTTCCTTACAAATTTAAATATGCATATACCCACACCTAACAATTTCATTGTTACCAAATGTACCCATTTATTTTGGTTATTTGGTTATTATGTAACCATGTAACCATTTATTTTGGTTATTATGTAACCAAAATAAATGAAACATATGCCCACAAAGAGACCTGTATAAGAATGTTTACAGTGGCTTTATTCACAATAGCCAAAAATTAAAAAAATCTCAATGTCCTAAGCAAGAGAATAAATGTATTTTAATTTATCCATATAATGGAATACTACTCGTTACTAAAAATATAAACTACTGAAACACACAAAATGGATAAGTATTAAAACATTGCCTTGTGTAGAAGCCAGAAAGAAAAGAATGACCCTAGTGTGTGCAATTCCATTTATATGATACTCAAGAACAGACAAGACAACCTGATGGAATCAGGTTGCTGGTTGCTGTTTGGACATGGGAACTGATTAGACTCGGCTTGAGAGAATTTTGTGGGTGAAGAAAATGTTCTATACATTGACTGTGATGTTGTATATGTTTATCAAAATTCAGTAAAATGCTTAAAATTTGTAAATCTAACATTATGTAAATTCTGCTTCACCAAACAGAATAAAGCTGCACTAGAAAAAAAGCAAATAATTCTTTAAAATTAACATTTCTTTGCAAGTTTTCATCCTAATATTTGTATATCAGTGGATCATCTAAAATTCATCATATATTTTGAATGAGATAATGAAGTCAGTCTTTGAAAAAGAAAAAAAAAAAAGCCCTCTAGTACTGAAACTGTACTGTGCTGCTAACTGCCTCCGTTTGAGGGCAGCTATCCGTCAGCTCATCCAGAAGCTTCCAGAACTCATCTGCTCCTAATTCCACCTCTTACTTGCCGCTGCACAGTTATTGGCAATGCAGGCTAATGGGCCATGTGACTTACCTGTATCATTCATCAAATGCCTACTCCTCCTCCACAAGAGAGTAGTTTTGTTTTAAGTCTTGCAAAATTCTAGATGAGGAATAAATATTTTCTGGACTTCCTGGAAAAACTCTCATTACTGCAATGCCTGATTATCTGTGGCTATTCCTGCCTCACATAATAAATGTCCTCAGCTACACATTGAAGTTAAAAGCTGTTATGTGTGATAAAATATAACTTTAATTCACTTTATTGATGTATAACTAGATCTTTGCTCTTTAACTCTTTAATGCCAATATACGTGGGTTATCCTTCCACCTAATGGATATAACCTCTCTTGCAGAAAACACAGCAGGTGAAACAGTTAGGAGAGTGAGAATCATTCTATTTATTTGCTTCTCTCTGACCTCATACCACAAACAGTAAACCCCAATTTCATCTTCATCGATGAAGCAGATCGAATTGGCACCACTTATTCTATACTAAGTTTTTTAAGTTCCCCTTAAGTGCTTAATAAAAAACTATTAAGACATTTCCACCAGAAGTTGCTTTCACCCTATAATCTGCCCGGATTTAAAATCAGGCAATCACACTCTGTCAAGTAGAATTATAGCTGTTTTGAATACAGCTTTCATCACCATGTGCCTACATGTTCTGTGTGTCAGTACAGTGTGAATCCATACAGCTCTCTCATCCCACCTCTGAGAGGTGGTCACACAATCGGTGAAGAGAAACAGGTGTGAGAGCCTGAATCTGAGACATCTGTGGGTGGCTATTTGGAATGACATACATTCTAGAAACACTCCACCATTAAGAAAGGATAAAGAAAAGAATAAGATTTAATGAATAAAAAGCAGAAAGACAGGAAGAGACTTAAGAAAATCTAGTCAGGGTTTATGAACAGGAAGGTGAATGAAAGAGGAACAGCCCCAGATGCTCTCCCACAGGTCCAAGCAGAAAACTAGAAATATACTGATGTCAGTACATAAGGCAGGAAAGGTCAATAAATAAATAAATAAATGCAACATTACTAATGGACTCTCAAAAGGAGCTAAAAATACTAGGGGTTACTGACTTCTGGCAAAAGAAAGTGACATGTAGATTAAATGTTCTTCATTCAGAGAGGGTAGGATGAGTGGACAGCACTTTATTTTTTTTCTGAACAACATGAGAGGAAATATCATTCACTAGAATTTTACCTAACGTATGGTAGTAAATCCCATTGAGTAAATGCTCACTTGAAAAAGATAGGAAGCTTCAAGTTATGTCATATTAATTTTGTGACTCCAAAACAGGAACTTGTTGGGAAATTTTAGAAAATCTAATAATATTCCCATTTATTTTTTAGTCCCACAACTCAAGGTCAGAAGAAAACTTTTATGACCATGTCATCACCATCACTCACAGTTCTGACCTCCTAATATTAGTCACCATCTATGGTGACAAGCCCTGCTCTCTGACGAGGGAGATGAGGCCCTTTCTCAAACCTAGATACAGCATTCTTTTAGAATGCTTGATATTCTTGATCTAGCATATGCTAGATAAAGAAGGGATTAAAAGGGGGTGAACATTTCACTATCACTAGAGAATCCATAAATTTCCATAGTAACTAAGTCTTCTAGAAACTATCCCCTACATATGGTGATCATCTTCTCTTGAACATTGTCTATAGTCATTATTTTCTTTATCTAAACCCCAGTAGTTTCAATCCTCCATCTCTATGTAACATCCTTTATGGGCAAAACCAATACCAAAACTGCTACTGATCCTCCACTAACAGGAGCAATAACATTGAGAGTATATTCACAGATGAACACCACTGTAATTGTCTTTCCCTTCCAACTTGCCCAAATGCCCTCCACATTCCTAAATTCACCCACATTCCAAAAATGCAAATCTGTTTATGTCACTCTCCTGTTTAAAACCTTCAGAGCCTCTTAAGATCTTCAAGACAAATTTAAACTTCATACCAGGCCACAGAGGGACATTCATGATCTGATTTTTGCCCACTTTCCTGGCCTCATCTGTTGACCGTCCTCATGGTCACCCAGGTCCCTCCTTGCATGGGAAGCTTGCTGTTCCCTGCACACATCATGCTGTCACATACTTTAATACTCTTCCTGAGGGATCCCTCTAGCTGGAGTGTCAAGCCTAGCTCCACCTCCAACACACCAGCCAGGCTGATGTCTCCTTTGCATCAAAACTCTGTTCAAGCATCTCCTGTCCTTCAGAGAGAGTTTCCTTCCTAATGCTCTCTCCTCAGTAATACACTGCTTTGTACTCCTTTCCCTCCATCTCTCTGCCCCCACCACGAAGGTTATGTTTATGACTGTACTTTCGTAGCACTTCATCCATCACTCTTGTATAGCGCTCACACCACAGTGGCACCTTTGATTTTCTCACTCCTCTTTCTCCACTAGACCTCTCTGAAGCAAGGTCTCTGCTAATTTTTGTGCCAATGGTGCCTAACAGTGTAACTCATCCACAGAAGATATTTAATACATGCAGTTTAAATTAAAAAAAAAAAAACTAAGGAAGAAAGGAAAGAAAAAAGGAAGTAAAAAAAGTAGAGCTGTGTATTGAATGTTTACACGCCTCCAAAATGCACATGGTGAAGCCCTAACCAAGATGTGATGGTATCTGGAGATGGTACTTTGGGGAACAATTAGGATTAGACGGGATCATGAGGGTGGGGCCTTCATAATGGGATTAGTGGCCTTATAAGAAGAGACACCAGAGAGCTTGCTCACTCTCCATGTGCACTGAGGAGAGGCCATGTGACCACCCAACAAGCAGGCAGCCATCTGTAAGCTGGGAAAAGAGCTCTCATCAGGAAATGAATCAGCCTGTGCCCTGATCTTGGTTCCAGCCTGCAGAGTGGTGGGAAAATAAATGTGTATTGGTTAAGCCCCCCAATCTATGATATTTTGTTGTGGAAGCTTGAGTTGACTAAGAGAGGAAGGAAGGAATAAACAAATAAATAAATAAATAAAAATAGGGATGAGTGAGTGAACTAGCAGATATGCCCCTCGTATGCTTTATACCCAGTGGCTCACAGCTGCAGATGACCAGCCACATACAGAAATTCAGTCTGTGTTTCTTTTCTCTGCAGGGGTAATTAGCCCTCCTGGGGAGTCACATTATTGACCTTGCACTCATTAGTACCCCTGCAGTCTAATCAGAACTAACAGTGCAGAGAAAAAAGAGCCATTAAGCAGATGATTGTCTGGGGTAAAGGCCATGAAGATCCCTTCCCTTTACTTGAAAATGTTAACCTCTCCTTTAGGAGGCATATATGGGGATATTAAGGACTTATTTGGAATCTGTAATATTCATGAAATCCTAAATTATGAAAAACATTCATAATAAGAAAAACACCCTCAAAATTGATTTATACGAATAAAAGGAAACACCACATAACATGGTATCTCTGCTTCCTTGCTTCCTATCCTGCCTCCTCTCCCCACCAAAAGTCTATTCATTCTACCATTATTGAAGAAATTTTTCTAAAGCCACCCTTCTTAAAAATTTCAGTGGTTCTTCATTGCCTTCATGATTCAATCCAAACTTCCTGGTACCCATGCTTTATAAACCAGCATTTACCATTCTAGGCAAAGAGAATAATAGCAAGCTCTCTCTCATCTCTTCCCCTTCATATATGCCTTTCTTTCTACTTCTCACACCTCTCCACCCCCAACCACCTATCCCCTAGTCATCCTCTAGCTCTTAGCTAATGTATCATTTTGCCCTGGAAGCTCCATCTAATTCTCCCAAGCTGGAGTACTTACAACACACCCTCTATTTCCCTCTAGAAAACTGTAATCACATGTAATTTATTTGCTCACTTCCCCTATAGGCAAGACGCTCCTATAGGGCAGGAGTTCTGGTTTTATCTATGCCAGCGACATGACTGGTGAATAGTAGGTTCTTCCTGAATAATTTTCGTTAAATGAGCAAATTAATAGTAATACTCTAGAAGTTGTGAATAGTCATAAGTCTAATGACAACTCTACATTTTTTTTATTTATTTGAGACGGAGAGAGAGAGAGAGCATAAACAGGGAGGAGGGTCAGAAGGAGAGGGAGAAGCAGACTCCCTGCTGAGCATAGAACCTGATGTGGGGCTCAACCCCAGGACCCTGAGATCATGACCTGAGCTGAAGGCAGACGCTTAACCAACTGAGCCACACAGGCGCCCCGACAACTCTACATTTTTATGTTACTTTATGGTTGACTGAGTGCCTTCACAACTCATTATCTCATTTAAGTCTTAACCAACTCAGTAAAGCAGGGCAGACAATAATCAAACACTGTTAATTACTCACTTTATAACCATGTTATTTCTGTTTCATGCTGGGACAGCCCTAGTTTTCTTCTGAAGTCCACTCCTCTCCCAAGGAGCTAGAACTAATCCTGACTTGTGGGAGGTAACAGTGATGGTTCTATCAGCCTGTTTCCCCAGAAACAAGGTATGAAGCAAGGCTGAAGTGTGAACATGTCATTGGGAGGTGTGATGCCAGGGCATAAAGGGTGAAGAAAGAGGGAAGTGACACAGGGAAAAATGGGAAGTAACTAAAATTTGATGCTTCTGGGTTGGTCACCATTTCACAAAGAGACACAAGGTTACTGAGGCACTCCAGATGTCTCCAAACAAGCTACATCAAAAACCTGTGCTTCCTGAACTGGCCATCACAGGCAGGACATCTACATACTCCCATTCTCTGTCTCCCACTGGGTAAGAGTTTGGCCCATAAGGAGTAACTGCTGGCATGGTGCTTCCCCGAAGTGCAGAAATGGTGGGAGAAGCCATAGACTTGGCAAAATGGCGTAGGCTTGCATGGACTGGCCAAGGTGCTGCCATGGCAGCAAACCTCCCAGGGCCCAGGAGGCAAGAGAACAGGAGGACAAACACAAAACAAGGCAGCTACAGTGGAACTCCCAGGGATTAGTTTCAGGGCTGGCATGTGGGAAGTCTGCTGATAGAGGGGGAGTGCTATGGCAAGAGTTTTTGGAGACATTCTTAGAGACACGAGGACAATATATTGTACACTGTATTTCATCGATTGGATAACTCAGGATGCATGTGACAATAAACAGCTTGTCATAATCTAATTGGCAGTGCTATTTCTTTTGTGGTGCTATATAAAAAAATGGTGCATCTTACAGCCAAGGACATCTTAGAAACTGTGGGATACAGCAGGCTCTGTGTTTGGCTTCAGACATTTGTGTATGATTCTGTGATGCTAGGATCTGCAGAAGTTCTCCTGCCATCATGAGAAGAGATTATCTGACAGTCTGAGGATACAGAACAGAAATATGGAAAGAACTTGGATCTTTTCAGTGAGGTCTCTTCCCCATCTGACAGATTAAGAGACTGAGAACAGAGAGCTGATGTGATTTTTCCAGAGTCACATGGGCAGTCCAACAATGGAGCCCACACTTTAATTCACGTCCTTGGTTTTCTTTCCCATACAACAGTACAATATTCAGCGCCCTTCACAATGGGCCTACTTACTGCCCAATCTGCTAATCTCTTCCCACGTGTCTTTCCTAATGTCTAGTTGTCTGAAACTTGGGGTTTCCTAAAGGCAGCCTGCTTTCTCATGCTTTTCTAGCTTCCAACATTTTAGAAAAGTTGGGGAAAAAGTAGTGAATAATGCTAGCCCACTAAAGATTTATCATGGAGAGAGCATAGAGATCTGGAGCTTTATCCCCAGCATTTTTGTTTTTTTTTTTTTAAAACAAAAATTGTATATATTTAAGGTACGTATCTCCAGCCTTTTAAGGTTCAGTATATGGACAGCAACACCATCCTTCCTTCAAAACACCTTGGTGTCACTGTCAAAACAGCACAGGCTGCATGCAGATGTGACATTCAAGCAATGAAACAACCAGTATATCGGGTACCCACTCACCAGAAGAGGTTCGGTATGGCCACATCAGCCAGTGTGTGCCATCTCAACACCACTTCTCCACCCAGCTGCATATTCCCAGTCAGCTTGAAAGCTCGAAAGCTCACATTCACAGCTACCCGTGACTTTTTTCCAAGTAACGTTAAGAAGTTTACACTGGCTGGATTTGGCTCATATTATTTGTACTTGCAAGCAATTCAGGTAAATTACTAAATGTCAGTGGAAGTTTGAAAAATCAGAAAACAATGTCTATAATAATTCATGCTCTGATTATTCTGAGATGGGGAAAATGATTTATCCCTAATTTTGCCAATGTGCTCAAGCATGAGAATAAAAACCCAAATAATCCAGAAAAATCTATTGATGAAGCAATGTAATGACTTAGTAGATTAGTGCCTAAAAGAAAGGATTTTTTTAAAAGCCCACTCTCACCAACAAGCACTCTACAGAAACAAAGCAGCTGGTTTCTACATATGGGTGCCTCCAGCATTCATGGATTTGCAGCTGGCTGTGAATAATCTGGGTTTAGTTTCCCATCTTCACTAGTTGCATGGCTTGAGTTTCCCAAAGTCACCCTATAGCAGCAAATGCAATAAGACAATATCCCCAATAGGCCAATCATCCCCAACTCAAGTTAGCAAATATTGTCTTTTTTCTCTTTGCACCTAGCATCATGTGACACTCCTCTGGTACCTCCCCTTGATGGGAAGAGGGAAACTGAATACATTTAGGGATCCCCTTCTAATAAACGGCTCAGGATGGAAATTAAGCCAATGACTTTTTGTCTGAAAACTCCAAGGAAGCCTGACGTAGAGAACTTAGACCACTGTCCTCTCCTAACTGGGGACCTGGAGTAGGGATGTGGCAGAGGCACCCCCACCATCCTACTTTCTCCCAACTCTCCAATGGCACAGAATTCAGTAAATATGTGTAAATGTGTACAAGGAGTGCTACAAGCCACCTGAAGGAAAGTTCATGAAATCTGGTCTTCTTACAAGATAAATTGCAGGTGTTTTTAGTTCATTACGTTCTAAGCAGAACCGAGGGCAAAAGAGTAGAATATGATAGTGATTGTAAGTGCACTTAGGGTCCTTTGCTGTGTGGGAGCTGCCAGGTGAAGAAATCTATTAGTCTTGCTTTTCTACTTGCCTCCTCATGAAGTAATCACTTAAATGGGTTCTCAGAGTTCAGGTGAATTGGAAGACCAGCATTAATAAGAGAAATACCTTGAATTTTCTTCCAAGACACTCCAATGGCTATGTGGACATTATTACATTTACCAGACCTCCCAGGTCCCAGTGCTTCCACAGCAAAATGATGTCAGCCCCATGAGGTAGTCAACCTTCCCTTACAAACAAGAAAAAAGCAAAGCAGAGGATTTGAGACTTGCCGGGTGAGGTTCCTGCAACTTCTGGAGCCCAGGATTCTGAAATCCTAGTCCATCAGTGAGCATTTCAGTACATTCGAGTTCTTTTAGGAATGTGAAAGGGAGACTGCAATGTGGACCCCCAAACTCCCTCTCTGAAAGGAAAACATCTGGAGGTCAACCCACATGCCAGTCTCCTCTTTTCCCACACCTGCTCCCCCCCAGCTCTGAACATACACACCCTTGGGTAGCTCTGAGTTATTCTGGGCTTCAACCTCATCTGCCTTTCACATTAGGCTCTGCGTTAATTATGACGCTTCAGTGAAAACGAGCCTTCTGACAGTCTCAGGCTTGGAGAATGGAAGGAGGAATAAAGGCAACTCCAATTATAGGCTGTTAGCCCTAATTAATGCCCACCTCCTGTGCTTGGTATTCTAGACACAATCACCCCACTACTGGGGAGAAGGACTCAATTCAGTCTGTGGCACAGGGACCAACAATATTAAGCCAGTCACTTGCTGGTCCCCATGGAACATGATCTTTCAGGCAAAGAAGCAATTTATATGCAATAACCAGGAGGAACGCATAATCCTGCATTTCTCCTTTTAAACTTTTGACATTCTTTTGTGGCACATCTTCTTTTAGGGGACAGAAAGTACAGCCTTTTAGAAACTAAAAATCCTTTTCCTTCTTTGGTTCTAGACCTAAAGTCAATCAACCAACCACACACACACACACATACACACACAAGTGTGTGATCTGTCAGCCTGAGCTGGAACTGGTGGGAATCACCAGCCTTCAGAGTCCCAAGTCCCACCAAGTGTGTATGTGTGTGTGTGTATAAATTAAGTACTCTAATAGGCTCTGCAAGAAATATGAAGGCTATAAAATCGGGTTCCTCCTTTCAGAAATATGTCATAAGCACAAACCTCACTAAATCAGAATGTTTTCTCATCAAGTAATACTTCCCCACTGCTTTCTGAAGTACTTAAGCAATTAATTCTGCAGGGAGTAAATTCCAATGAAGAACGAGGCTGCTGTACTGCCCCATGCCCAGAGCCCTATTTAAAGCGTTAAACTAACTGCTCAAGTCTGCAGTGACTTCTGCTCTCTGCCTGTCCTCCCACTTCCTTTCCTCTCTGCAGCTTCCATTCCACCCTTTTCTTCAATGCAGTTCCAAAGATGGTCACGGAGGGCCGAGCACACAGTGGTCCCAGGGCCAGGAGCTGAGTGGATACCAAGTGAGCCACAGTCCGGGTTCCTTCATTCTGCGACTGCTCTCTCTGAAGTAGCCTCCTCCTCCACCTCCCCTTGCCCTTGACTCACAGTTTGCCACCTAGCCCTTATCGTGGTTGGAAGTTATCCTGCCTGTTCATATGCTCATCCAATGATCATCTGTTCTTTTAGAAATTAAGTTCCAAGAGGGTACAGACTCGTCTGGTTTGCCTCTCTATCCTTGGCACTTAGCATAGATGTTAGTATAATGCAAAACTTATCTGATAAATGAATGAGTGAATGGGTAGAGAATCACATGTCTGACTAATGTTTAAGAATATCAGAGCTATGAGAAAAGTTAACATAGCTTTATAAAAAACTAGTTAATACCTGTTGAGAGAGAAGATAGGGTACTGCTAAGAACAGTGAATACAAAGATAAGTAGGACATTGTGTCTTTAACCTCAAAGAGATTACAATTTAGTAGGGACACACACACACACACACATACACACAATTCCATTTTAAGGGCACTTATAATAATGCATATTAAGACACTGTAACAGTCACTGGAAGATATAAAACAGTCTAAATCTCAAGTGACATATTACTTAAGTAGAGAGACTTACAGCGTATATGAAAGGATAACTAATAACACCAAATGCCAGCTGATACCAGCCATGTGAATCATAGCCTCATGGACCACAGAAGGGAATGGTTACCATCACCATTTTAAATGGTTCAAAGACCTCCTTCTTCCTCCCCCACTGTTAAGGGGCAGACCCAGCCTATAACCAGGAAGAAGGTGTTCCTGATGTTAGCTCGCAAGTATTGTTGTGCAGTGAATCTCAGGAGTGAGGAAATCATTCATCCCACTCACCTATTCAAAGAAGGCTGTTTTTTACCTTTACGTTCTTCAGAGCACTTAACACACTACCAGTTTGCAATAAATTACAATTAGTAATAACAGGATTTTTATTCTGGGTTTTATTATTACAGGCATTAATTTTTAATGTTTGCTGTACTCAGATATGTGTGGAAGACTTGAAATGTATTTAGTAATGATAACTTCCACCGTCTAAGCTCTAGTGGTAGTCTAGTGGGAGATAAGCAGACTACACCACATTTAATGCTCTGAGTAGAATAAGGCAATGAGAAAGAATGGGAAAGTGAATGGGAAAGCTTTGAGCTGTGAGGGAATGTATGCTCTGTAGGATCTGAGACCCATCAGGCCTCCACCTGCAAATAGGGATATGCTCTGCAGTCTAAAAGGTCTCTCTCTGGCCTAGCCTGGCAGGGCAGACTCTCATAAACCCAAGGTAAACAGGCTCAGAAAGACTCACTCTGCATTTAGAACTGAACATTCTTGAGGGAAGCTGAGAAAGACACTTTCTGTGGTGAGGGGGTATGAGGGCCCATCTCATTCCTCCCCACATTTCCAGGCTACCGGCCTTCTTGGGACTCTGAAGGCTGGTGATTCCCACCAGTTCCAGCTCAGGCTGACAGATCACCTTCCTCTGCTTCCTTCCCCAGGCCAGAGTAGGCTGGATAAAGAGACTCTCCTTTGTCTATATGGCAAGATGGTGACAGGAGTGAGCAGCTCATGTCTAGGTTCTACCCTCACCCCCAGTGTGGTCTTGCATATCCGTTCTCTCAGTTTAAATGATGCTTTCTCAACCCTGCCCTACAGACACTAGCCCCAAACTCTTGATAAAGGTGTTTGATCCTATGCAGAAGGTGCCACTGCATTTCCACAAATGAGATTGGGATGCACCTAAATCAGCCTTTGAACTTGGTGCTTGGCCAAAATCTGCTATTCTGTCTGACTATGGCCAGTGGAAGTCTAAATAACCAAAGGCCCACTTCAACATAATTTCCAGGACCCTTGAATGTATGCGCGATCAATGATTTTGTAATCACCTAGTTCCATCAGTTTTTCTGGTCAAGATAAACCCTTCAGTTAAAGAAGAAAAAACAGTCATGTCAATTGAATTTATTGTTAACATCTTTTACTTTCAAATACAGAAAAACATTGCACACGGACTTTGAAATGAACATCTCCTTATGTGCTTTATGTGTTGAAATTCTACCAATCAGTTATGGTTTAAATATACATTTATTACTGCAAGGGTAAAACGCTTCAAAAATTAATGGTGATTGTGAAAGCTGTTAATTTTAAGAACAAAACTAATTATTTAGAACTTTCAAATTGCTAAATAAATGGGAAAATGAGAAAATTAATGGGGAGTTAATATGAGTGTGTTACCTGAACAGTTTTAGGAAGAGCACTACATCCTTTTGCAACTACAGATGTTTATTACAATATAAATAACCATTCAAGGCAGAGTAATAGAGATTAAATAAAATCCTATTTCTAATCTTTGCTGATTTTTTTTTTAAATCTGGCACTTACAACATTAAACAAAATAACCTTGAAGAAATGTATCGGCTATTCACTTTCTTTTAAGCCATGCTTCCTACTTGTCCACCTACCTAAGCTGAGCATGAGCATAGTTCTATAACCTGGTGGTGGCTTCATTCAACATTAGGCCAAAATGTGCATTTCATGTACCTCTTAGACTTCTGTCCCTGACCTCCCCTGTCAGCAAGAACGTAACCACTTCCCAGGGAAGTCTACACAGAGCCTAACATAATTAGTAAGGGATCTCTCCAGGTACAGGCTCCCCACACTGCTCTTCTCCCTTGGTAATAAGTTTCTGTTATCTCTTTAAGTTATAAGGACCGTCGTCTGCCTCCATCACATTCTGCACACCCAGCCTATGGTTACACCTTTCCAGCACAGGTGGCCCCACCCTGTGACATCAGAAACCGCTTGGAGAGTGCGTTCTTCCTCGTGCTTCCGCCTTAGAAGTTCCAGGATCTCCCTCCTTTCTCCTGCCCAGTTCAGGAGTCCAGGCTCCTCCCCACTGTTGTCCCCTCTGCCCTCAGCCAACACAACAGACAGACGCACTCTTGTGCCTGACGGGAAGACCCACAAGCCTGTCTTTGTCTAGGGTGTGACATGTTTCACATTTTTACTGACCTCTAGGGTTGAAGAAGCTGTGAACTTGGAGAGCTCAGTGTCTTCGTTTCACTGAGTCAGCATTAAAAGAAAAGCCGAGTCCACACATGACCAGGAAGAAAAGCAGCAGACCTTGACTCCGGCTCCCTCAGACAGGGCTGTGGGACTCCACAGACACACTTCTGTGACCCAACCCTCCCGTGCCTCCCGTCATGACTACCTCCTTAGACATGTTACAACCTGCCCCGGCAAAGCGTTGCCTGTGCAACCTAGAGCAGTAAACATGCCAGTGTAATTAATGTCTTAACAACTTATTACAATCCTCAGATAATTAATCACAAAAGCTAAACATGCTGTCTCACCCTCCTAATGTGCTAATGCTCTAATTATTATGCCTCAATTAAGAGGAAGTCAATGCTCCTTGCTTAGAAGTGCATGCTTAATAAGGGCTCATGCATGGCTCCAGCAAATAGGAGCATGTGTAGGGAGGAAAGAGAAGAGACCTTTTTAATGAAGCTTTGTAGGCAGCTTCAGGTAAGAAACTGACAGCCCCCTTCTTGAATTTCATCCTTGGATGAACGCCGACTTCTGAGAATCTACCAGGGCTTCGGGATGTCTCCCAGAGCTGGGGGATCTCTTCCAAGTGAAGGTGTGTGTATGTGCTGGACACGTGTGTGTACTATCTGTGATTGTACGGAGCAGTCATTCCCTTTAGGAGATTCACATGTGAGTGTGGCCCATGTGGCTGGCCACCTCCTGGAAAACCCAGGACTCAACGTGTTTGTCAATTGGGGAGGGGGCTTCAGGACTGAAGCATCTCCCTCCAAATTAGGTCCTTCGCTTGCCTCCAAATTGTCTTGAACAGTGGTTTTTCTTTTTTAAGATATATTTTAAACTTCTTTGAAATAATTTTACATTGTCATTTAGGGCATACACATACACATCCATAAATACACAATACTGAAATAGAGTTTCCCAAAATAAAACCATTCATGAAGACACTTTGATATTTTATAGCCTGTTTTATTCCATTTTTTAAAAATCCTGGTTGCAGCCCACTAAATTGATCTCATAACCCACTAATGTATCTCAATCCAGAAGATGAAAAACACTGGTCTAGAAGCTGAATAGCCCACAAGAAGATTCCCCTTTTTCTAAGCCTCTCAACTGACTTTGAGACTGGGATCTCACTTCCTAGTCCTGAGGGTCATTTATCAACCTATCGACAAATACTGACTGAGCAGTCACATGTCTCTCAGCTCCTGGAGCCTCGTCCATCTGCCACCTTACCTGGCTATTTAGAACTGGTGGCAGATCAAAAATGACCAATCAATCTTGAAGCCTAACTACACACACACACACACACACACACACACACACACACACATTTCACAAGGTTTCAAGATAATAAATAGTAACTTAAAAAAAAAATGGCTGGAGACCCAAAGTTTTAGAGGACTCATTTAATGTAAATAGAACTTCTGAACCACTCTGAGTATTAAAACTAAGACAAGCTAGAGATCACTCCAGCCCTTGTTTGGAGCCATTTTGTTTTGTTTTTGTATTTTTCTCTTCATTTAACCACTGATGGAAAGTTCTTTCTTTAATACCACATGCACCACGCCGGAGTGCAATCTGGTAAGAAGATGCTGGCATAGCTTCTCCTGTGAGAGCTGATGCACCTGCACTCCCCTGAGTTCACTCCTTTGTGTCTGTCTCTGCATTCTGCCCACTCACACACTCCCATCCCTGTGGCTGTGACAAGTCTATAGGATAGAAATACTAAGACTTCCTAATCCTATATCAATTCATAATTAGAAGACCACTGTATTCCTCTTGTACTAGACACTGTTTTTTGAGCTTTGGGAGGTACTGAGAAGCATCAGACACAGTTTTAGCTCTTTAACAGTTTACAAATTCCTTGGGAAGATGAGACATAGAAATATTAAAAAGAAAAAGCTCTTATTTCAGAACAGTATTTGATAAATGGCCCATAAATGATATTTGTTTAGAAGACAGACAGATTTCTGAAGTGCTCAACAAAATCTTCCTAGAGTAGTGGCACCTGGAGCTGGCCCTTGAAGGAAGACAGATATCACTTTGCAGATCCATAAATCCTGGAGTCATCCCTGAGTCTTTATTCTTTTATATGCCCATCTGAATTCTACCAGCTCTACCTTCAGAATAGATATAGAACCTAACTATTTCTTCCTCCGTCCACTGCTACCTCTTGGACAAATCTATCATCTCCCACCCAGATAACTGTAATTGTCTCTTAATTAGTCTCTCCACTTCTGGGCTTGCCCCCACTACAGACTATTTTCCACACAGTAGTCAAGAAGGTCCAATTAAAACTTAAGTCAGACATGTTACTCCTCTGGCTTCTCCTCTTCTTCCTTATAGTACCCTACAAGGTTCAGATGATCTGGCCCTCAGCCTTCATCTACTACTACCTCTTTCCTCCCACCCCCTATCCACTCTGTTTCAATCACACTGAGGCTCTTAACATTCTCTAAGCATGCCTGATACCCTCTTGGAGTTCTCAGATGCCTGCTGGGCTCACCCTTACCTCCTTTAGGTCATTGCTCAAATGGCTTCTTCTCAGTGAAGCATCCCTTACCATCCCTGCCCATTAATATTGCAGCCCCCTCCCCCACAACTCTCTAATACTCATCTCTGTGTTCTCTTTCTCTGTAACTCTTATCACCTCTTTTTATCATCAGACATATTACTTGTTTATAGTGAGTTTCCATTTACTTAAATGCAAGCTGAATAAAGGAAGAAGTTTTTGTCTATTTTATTTTTGCACAACACCCAGAACAGTGCCTGGCATGTAATTGGGGTGGCTGGGAAAGAATGCTGGGGCACGAGAACAGCGTGAACAAAATCACAAAGGTGGGAAACCACTAGGTGTGGTAGGAAGGGAGGCAGTGAAGAGGCTCACCTGGCAGGAGTGGAGTTTCACCTTGTAGGGAAGTGGAAATTGAAGCTGAAAAGGTGAGGATGAGGGTGCCTTGTCTTCCTGGCTATGAGGATACCCCCAGCCCCATCCAGCACCCTCTGCCACAGCCACAGAGAGCTGACATTACTCTTAACATCTATTAAAAACTCCAACCTTTTTGTCAGGAGGAACTACTTTCATTTGTCTAAAGTCTTACATCATTCTGACTTGGAGCATCCTGTGAACACAAATAAGAATAAAGGCTGCCGTGGACAATATATTAGCTACTGCTTCATTGGCAAGAAATTCAAAGATGGCTTCAATTTTCACACAGTGGATCATAAGATGGACAAACCACTGTGCCACTCACCTAAGTGTCTTCCCAGAATAAACATGCTCCCCAGGAGAACTGCTTTGGGAAACAGAGATGTCTTTGGACTTAGAAGCAAGGTCTGTGGGGTGTGTAGGAGCAGAGCCCCGGGAAGTGAGAGAAATCTTTCAGTTAGGGGGTTTTGAGAATGGGGTGGAATCTTCCATGAGTTTAGGGCCCAGATGCCTTCTCCACCCTGTCATTGCCCTGAATAGATTCACCTAAGCCATTAAGAGAAGAGCAGGCTTTAGTTCACCCAGTGAGTGAGTGAGCATGAGCATGTGTGGGCACGTGCATGGGCGTATGTGCGAGGGTGCACACACAGGTGCTTGCGTGTGTGCGTCATCAAGAGCCAGTAAAATAAATCAAGAATTGGTTATGTAAAACAGGAACTCTAGATTGACAAGGAAGATGCTACTTCCAGGATCTCATTAAAGCAAACTGTCTTCCCAAATGGTCAGCTCTAGGCTCTCTGGCAAAGAAGAAGGCAAAGTTGTGAACTCAAGAGGACAGGAGACTTCACCAGACGCTGATCCCTGCTTGTATTCTTGCTCTCCCATTTACTAGGTACATACTGAAGGGCAAGTCAGGAGACATCTCTGAGTCTAAGCTTCCCCCAGAGGTAGAAAGGGGGTAATAAAATTCTGCCTCACAAAACTGCCATGTGTCCATAGATGTGCTTTGTAAGGCATTGTATCAGCTAGCTATTGCCAAAAAAAAAAAAAAAAAATGTACTGCATAACAAAACACCCACAAACTCGGTGGCTTAAAGCATTAGTTTCTTCTCCCTGATGTGTGGGTTGGCTGATACAGGCTAAGCTCAGTAGGGCTTGACTGAGCAGCTTTCTTAATTTCAGCTGGCTTCACTCACATGTCTTGTGGTCAGACTGGAGTTGACAGGTCTACGCAGGGCTCAGAGAGGCAGACCAACTCTGGTCCATCTGTTTCTCATCGTCCCCCTGAAATTAGCCGGCTAGCCCAGGCATGTTCTTCCCATGACCATAGGAAAGGCATAAGAGGGCAAGTGCAGTCACACAAGAACTTCTCAAGCCTTTGCTCACATCATGCCTGCTAGCATTCCATTGGCCAAGACAAGTCACATGGGTGAACCTGAAGTAAGGGGTGAAGGGCATGATCTGCCTCTGTGGTGGATGAAACTGGAATGTTTCAAGGCAAAGGGCACGGATGCAGGAAGGAGCAAAGAGTTAGGATTGTGAGTATAATCTACCATAAGTATTTTTTACATGCATGACATTATCGCTAATATGTTCAGGAGAACTGGGGAAGCTCTTTCTGGTTTCTCAATGTTGGACTCTTCCAAATTCCAATGGATCATTTTTTTTCTGCCATCAGTCCCCACTCTCCAGTTGGCCAAGTTCAGGGAAACTATTCATTATCAGCCATCAAAGAAGGCAGGATAGGGCACAGGCTTGGTGGTCAGATAGACGAGGATTTAAGTCCCTGATCTGCCACTGCTACATAATCTTGGGTAAATTATTTAACTGCCCCAAGTATTAGTTTCCTTATTCTTTTTATGATTATGATTATTTTTATTTCCTTGGTTATCTATCCAAGCTCATGGCTTTAAACACCATCCATATGCTGATGATGCTAAAATTTATATTTCTAATGTGAACTTCTTCCCTGAACTCATTTGTACATCTTCTACTCCACATCTATACTTGGCTATCTCACCAGCACCTAAAACTGAACCTATCTAGAATGGAGCTCCTAATATTTCCCTAAATCTGCTCCTCCCATCCTCTTTTCTGATCTAAGTACCTGGCATCTTCATCTTCTAATTGATCAGACCCTAAACCCTTATTATCATCTTTCTTTTATATCCCATATTCAATGTGCAGGGAAATCCTGTTGGCTTTACCTTTAAAGGTACATCCTAAATGTAACCTCTTTTCACTAAGTCCAATTCTAGAACCCTTGTCCAAGCCACCATCATCTCATACAGACTACTGTATAAATTTCCTAATTGTCTCTCTGCCCCACACACATTTGGTCAAGCCATTAATCAGTGAGTCAAACTGCATCTCTCACTTGCTCAAACCATCTGATGGTTTTCCATCTCACTCACTGTAAATGCCAGATTCCTTATGGGTGCCTATAAGGCATCATGACCTTGCCTCCAGGTATTCTGCTCTCTGCTCTTTCCACTACAGCTACAGGGCCTCCTTCCTGTTCTCTGGGGCTTTGCACTTGAGGCTTCCTCTCTCTGCAATCTTCTTTTCCACAAGTACTTAACATGGCTCACTCTCTTCCTCCTCCAGGTCTTTATTCAACATTCATTCACCTTCTCTCTGAAGACTTCCTGGCCATCCTGTCCTTCCCTGCCCTAATTTTTTTTCTTTAAACTTTATCACTATCTCACACACTGATCATTTTATTTATTTATTTTGCTTATTATCTGTTTCAACTACCAGAATGTAAGGTCAATATGAGGTGGTATTTTTGTCCATAATATATATTGTTGTACTCCCTGTACCTAGAACATTACCAGGCACATGATAGGCCCTCAATACATCTTCATTGAATAAATAGATATTGTACAGATTACATGAGATAATACATGTAATTTAGCATAGTATCAGATGCACAGTAAGTACTCGAGAAATGAACAGCTCACAATAAACAACAAATAGAATGCAAAGCCCTGGGATTCTGAGGTTTAGATCTGACTCTAAAAACTGTGATTTTACTAATGTTCTCTGATGTGTCTTTTCACTGGGGCCCAAATTAGCTCTCTTCCCCCAGTACCTGGCGTGCACTTGATGCCCAATACGCTTTTATTCAATCCAACTAAAAGCAGAGGAGTCGGAAGTTGTGGGTGGTTGGCCTTGTTGTTCCATCTGGTGCTGATCAGAGTCTAAGAGAGCTGCTGCTCTGAGAGAAGTGAGCATCGGGACTGCCCCAGGCCTGACATAGTCAACTGTAGGATTTCAAACCCAGTGGGCACTGCAGAAACAGCCCAATGGGCTGTTACATAGGTAGACAGATGCCTGCCTATCCCACAAGCTCTCTTTCTCCAATCTCCACGTGTCCCCAGAAAATCCTATTTCTCATGAGGTCGAAAATCCATTTATATTTATAGTTATCCTAAGAATAATAACAACCACCACAGAAAAAATTATATATGTCTATAGAGTTAATTTCCTCTTAAAGTCACAAAGTACAGAGTATGATTCATTCTCCCAACAGGAGATTGACAACTGGGTGTTTCTAGATGTGCTTGATGAGGCTCAAGCTTAATTCTCTGCCACTTCACTTACCAAAAGAAGAAAGGATGATGCATCTGTGAATAGCATCTCTCCTCTCAATGATGCATAAAAGTACCAACAGAGATAACTCCAACACCACATTCCCAAATCTGAACTCCTACAAAGGCAACTCTGCTTGGGGGCATGTTTTCATTTCCTGCTACATAATTCAGCCTCTACCTCTAACTTGTCTGGTTATGGCACGTATTCATCAACACAACATGAAATTATGGAGCATCTACTATGTGCTTTGCACTGGGGCTCAGGTTGCAGAGCCCAGATATGATCACAACAGAAGCTCAATAATAATCTTAGAATTAAACAACATGAAATAAACCAAGAAATTTACAAGGTGGTGTGTGATTAAATGTCTGGTAACACCACATGGACATTAGTTCATTAGCCGTAGACCATGTTGGCAGGAATCCCCAGAGAAGGCTTTATGGAAGAGGCAGTACTTGAGCTAGTGGCTTAAAAAAGAAAAGATTTGGAGGCGGAGCAAGATGGCGGAGGAGTAGGAGACCTGGATTTCGTCTGGTCGCAGGAAGTCAGCTGGATAGGGATCAAAACATTCTCAACACCTACAAACTCAACAGGAGATCGAAGAAAAGCATAGCAACAACTCTCTGAACAGAAAAGCGACCACTTTCTGGAAGGTAGCACGTGCGGAGAAGTGAATCCGAGGCAATATTCAGGAGGATAGACGGCGGGGGAGGGGCCTCCATCGGCCGCTTCTGTTAAATGATAGAGCCATGGAGCACAAAATCGGAACTTCTAAGAAGTCTGCTCCACTCAGGGACGTCACTCCAGTGGCTAAGCGGGGGGTGGAACCCTCACGGGACAGTGTGGTCTCGGGACCCTAGGGATCACAGAAAGACCGGGGGTGCCTGAGTGCGGCAGAGCTCCCAGGTATCGGAGCGGGGAAGCCGGCTGCAGAGACAGAGCCGAGGAGCAGGCTCTCAGCTCGGGGTTGCCATAAACCATGATCTGCAGCACAGTCGGGCCACTGCTCCTCCAGGAGGGACCCAACAAGCGGCAGATCTGGGGAGACTCCCCTTCCTCCCCCGGGAGGAGCAGTGCAGGAGCATACCGCAGGGATCTGCTGGGTTTGGAGACTCCACACGGGGTCGGGTGCCAGAGATAGAAATGCTCGGTCACAGGCCGGGTGAGCACAGAGTGTGGCCGGAGATCAGGGAGACGGGAGTGACTGACTGCTTTTCTCGGGGGGCGCACTGAGGAGCGGGGCCCCGAGTTCTCGGCTCCTCCGGCTCCTCCAGGGCAGAGATTGGGAGGCTGCCATTTTCACTCTCGGCCTCCAAATCTGTACAGAAAGCTTGCACGGAACAAAAGCTCCCGAGAGCAAACCCGAGCAGATTACTTAGGCCGGACAGGGCAAGGGCGAGACAATTCCACCTCCGGCAAAGACATTTGGGAGCCACAGCAACAGGCCCCTCCCCCAGATCAGCAAGAATAGCCAGCCAAGACCAAGTTTACCGATCAATGACAACGGCAGAACTCCAGCGCTAGGGGAATAATGCACATAGAATCCATGGCTTTTTTACCATGATTCTTTAGTCTTTCAAAGTTAATTTTTTTTTTAACTGTCCTTTTTTCTTGAATTTTTCTTTTTCCCTTTTTCAACCAACATCTTATCAATCCCTTTTTTAAAAAACATTTTTATTTTTCATTTTTAGACTCATATTCTATCCCTTCATAGTAGTTACCCGTATTTTTGGCATATATACATATAAGTAGTTCTCTCTTTGAAATTTTGAGATAGTTTCTCCTAACATCAAATTATACCCTAAATTTCTAGTGTATGGTTTTGTTCTACTCTCCTGCCTGATCACATTCTCGCCTTTTTTTTCCTTTCTTTTTTTTTTAAATCCTCTTTTCTTTTTTCAAACAACTTATCAATTCCTTTTATAAAATTTTTTTATACTTTTCATCTTTACAGTCATATTCCATCCCTTCATCATATCAACCCTTATTTTTGTATATATATAAGTTTTTCTTTCTTTAAAATTTTGGAAGGAACTATCTTCTAACAGACCAAAATACACCCAAAATCTACTGTGTGGCACTGATCTATGTACCAGCCTGCTCATATTTGATCATATTCTGTTTTTTTCTTTGTTTTGTTCTGGTTTTTTTTTTTTCCGCTTTTATCTTTTTCTTTTTCTTTTTTTCTTTTTTTTTTTTTTTTTGCTTTTTCTTTTCTCTTTCTTTCCCTTTCTTTTTCCCCCAGCTACAGGTCTTTTCTGATTTGTTTAGAGTATATTTTCTGGGAACATTGTTACCTTGTTAGCATTTTGTTCTCTCATTAATCTATTCTATGGAAAAAATGACAAGACGGAAAAAATCACCTCAACAAAAAGAACGAGAGCTAGTACCGACTGCCAGGGACCTACTCAATACAGACATTAGTACGATGTTGGATCTAGAGTTCAGAATCATCACTTTAAAGATACAAGCTGGGCTTGAAAAAAGCATAGAAGTTATTAGAGAAACACTTTCTGGAGAAATAAAAGAACTAAAATCTAACCAAGTCAAAATCAAAAAGGCTATTAATGAGGTGCTATCAAAAATGGGGGTGCTAACTGCTAGGATAAATGAAGCAGAAGAAAGAATCAGTGATATAGAAGACCAAATGATGGAAAATGAAGAAGCTGAGAAAAAGAGAGATAAACTACTACTGGATCACGAGGGCAGAATTCGAGAGATAAGTGATACCATAAAGGAAACAACATTAGAATAATTGGGATCCCAGAAGAAGAAGAGAGAGGGGGGCAGAAGGTATACTGGAGCAAATTATAGCAGAGAACTTCCCTAATTTGGGGAAGGAAACAGGCCTCAAAATCCAGGAGGCACAGAGAACCCCTCTCAAAATCAATAAAAATAGGTCAACACCCCGACATCTAATAGTAAAACTTACGTTTCTCAGAGACAAAGAGAAAATCCTGAAAGCAGCTTGGGAGAAGAGATATGTAACCTACAATGGTAGAAACATTAGATTGGCAACAGACCTATCCACAGAGACCTGGCAGGCCAGAAAGGACTAGCAGGATATATTCCGAGCACTAAACGAGAAAAATATGCAGTCAAGAATACTATATACAGCGAGGCTGTCATTGAAAATAGAGGGAGAGATAAAAAGCTTCCCGGACAAACAAAAACTAAAGGAATTTGCAAACACGAAACCAGCCCCACCAGAAATCTTGAAAGGGGTCCTCTAAGCAAAGAGAGAGCCTAAAAGCAACATACACCAGAAAGGAACACAGACAATATACAGTAACAGTCACCTTACAGGCAATACAATGGCACTAAATTCCTAT
>NW_022589776.1:5274390-5289393 GCF_004348235.1 Phoca vitulina
AGGAAATAAAGACTTTAAATGACACACTGGACCAAATGGACTTCACAGACATATTCAGAACATTCCATCCCAAAGCAACAGAATACACATTCTTCTCTAGTGCCCATGGAACATTCTCCAGAATTGATCACATCCTAGGTCATAAATCAGGTCTCAACCAGTACCAAAAGACTGGGATCATTCCCTGCCTATTTTCACCACAATGCTTTGAAACTAGAACTCAATCACAAGAGGAAAGTCAGAAAGAACTCAAATACATGGAGGCTAAAGAGCATCCTACTAAAGAACGAATGGGTCAACCAGGAAATTAAAGGAGAATTAAAAAAAATTCATGGAAACCAATGAAAATGAAAACACAACTATTCAAAATCTTTGGGATGCAGCAAAGGCAGTCCTAAGAGGAAAGTATATAGCAATACAAGCCTTTCTCAAGAAACAAGAAAGGTCTCAAGTACACAACCTAACCCTACACCTAAAGGAGCTGAAGAAAGAACAGCAAATAAAGCCTAAACCCAGCAGGAGAAGAGAAATAATAAAGATCAGAGCAGAAATCAATGTAACAGAAACCAAAAGAACAGTAGAACAGATCAATGAAACTAGGAGCTGGTTCTTTGAAAGAATCAACAAGATTGACAAGCCCCTGGCCAGATTTATCAAAAAGAAAAGAGAAATGACCCAAATCAACAAAATCATGAATGAAAGAGGAGAGATCACAACCAACACCAAAGAAATACAAACAATCATAAGAACACGTTATGAGCAACTCTACGCCAGCAAATTAGATAACCTGGAAGAAATGGATGCATTCCTAGAGATGTATCAACTACCAAAACTGAACCAGGAAGAAAGAGAAAACCTGAACAGACCTATAACCACTAAGGAAATTGAAGCAGTCATCAAAAATCTCCCAACAAACAGGGGCACCTGGGTGGCTCAGATGGTTAAGCGTCTGCCTTCAGCTCAGGTCATGATCCCAGCGTCCTGGGATCGAGCCCCGCATTGGGCTCCCTGCTCAATGGGGAACCTGCTTCTCCCTCTCCCTCTGCCTCTCTCCCTGCTCATGCTCTCTCTCTCTCTCTGTATCTCTGTGTCTCAAATGAATAAATAAAATCTTAAAAAAAAAAAAAAAAATCTCCCAACAAACAAAAGCCCAGGGCCAGATGGCTTCCCAGGAGAATTCTACCAAACATTTCAAGAAGAATTAATACCTATTCTTCTGAAACAAAAAAACAGAAATGGAAGGAAAACTTCCAAACTCGTTTTATGAGGCCACCATTACCTTGATCCCCAAACCAGACAAATACCTCATCAAAAAGGAGAATTACAGACCCATATCATTGATGAACATGGATGCAAAAATTCTCACCAAAATACTAGCCAATAGGATCCAACAGTACATTAAAAGGATTCTTCACTACGACCAAGTGGGATTTATCCCTGGGCTGCAAGGTTGGTTCAACATCCACAGATCAATCAAAGTGATACAATACATTAACAAAAGAAAGAACAAGAATCATATGATCCTCTCAATAGATGCAGAAAAAGCATTTGACAAAGTACAGCATCCTTTCTTGATCAAAACTCTTCAGAGTATAGGGATAGAGGGTACATACCTCAGTATCATAAAAGCCATCTATTAAAAACCTACAGCGAATATCATTCTCAATGGGGAAAAACTGAGAGCTCTCCCCCTAAGGTCAGGAACACGGCAGGGATGTCCACTATCACCACTGTTATTCAACATAGTATTAGAAGTCCTAGCCACAGCAATCAGACAACAAAAAGAAATCAAAGGCATCCAAATCGGCAAAGAAGTAAAACTCTCACTCTTTGCAGATGATATGATACTTTATGTGGAAAACCCAAAACACTCCACCCCAAAACTGCTAGAACTCATACAGGAATTCAGTCAAGTGGCAGGATATAAAATCAATGCACAGAAGTCAGTGTGCATTCCTACACACCAATAACAAGACAGAAGAAAGAGAAATTAAGGAGTCGATCCCATTTACAATTGCACCCAAAACCATAAGATACCTGGGAATAAATCTAACCAAAGAGGCAAAGGATCTGTACTCAGAAAACTATAAAATACTCATGAAAGAAATTGAGGAAGACACAAAGAAATGGAAAAACGGTCCATGCTCATGGATTGGAAGAACAAATATTGTGAAGATCTCAATGCTACCTAGAGCAATCTACACATTCAATGTAATCCCTATCAAAATACCATCCACTTTTTTCAAAGAAATGGAACAAATAATCCTAAAAGTTGTATGGAACCAGAAAAGACCCTGAATAGCCAGAGGAATGTTGAAAAAGAAAAGCAAAGCTGGTGGCATCACAATGCCAGACTTCCAGCTCTATTACAAAGCTGTCATCATCAAGACAGTATGGTACTGGCACAAAAACACATAGATCAATGGAACAGAATAGAGAGCCCAGAAATGGACCCTCAACTCTATGGTCAACTCATCTTTGACAAAGCAGGAAAGAATTCCAATGGAAAAAAGACAGTCTCTTCAATAAATGGTGTTGGGAAAATGGGACAGCCACATGCAGAAGAATGAAACTGGACCATTTCCTTACACCACACACAAAAATAGACTCTAAATGGTTGAAAGACCTCAATGTGAGACAGGAGTCCATCAAAATCCTAAAGGAGAACACAGGCAGCAACCTCTTTGACCTCAGCCGCAGCAACTTCTTCCTAGAAACATCGCCAAAGGCAAGGGACGCAAGGGCAAAAATGAACTATTGGGACTTCATCAAGATAAAAAGCTTTTGCACAGCAAAAGAAACAGTCCACAAAACCAAAAGACAACCGACAGAATGGGAGAAGATATTTGCAAATGACATATCAGATAAAGGGCTAGTATCCAAAATCTATAAAGAACTTATCAAACTCAACACCCAAAGAACAAATGATCCAATCAAGAAATGGGCAGAAGACATGAACAGACATTTTTCCAAAGAAGACATCCAAATAAATGGCCAACAGACACATGAAAAAGTGCTCAACATCGCTCAGCCTCAGGGAAATCCAAATCAAAACCTCAATGAGATACCACCTCACACCAGTCAGAGTGCCTAAAATTAACAAGACAGGAAAGGACAGATGTTGGCAGGGATTCAGAGAAAGGGGAACCCTTCTACACTGTTGGTGGGAATGCAAGCTGGTGCAACCACTCTGGAAAACAGTATGGAGGTTCCTCAAAAAGTTGAAGATAGAGCTACATACGATCCAGCAATTGCACTACTGGGTATTTACCCCAAAGATACAAATGTAGGGATCCAAAGGGGTACGTGCACCCCAATGTTTATAGCAGCAATGTCCACAATAGCCAAACTGTGGAAAGAGCCAAGATGTCCATCGACAGATGAATGGATAAAGAAGAGGTGGTATATATATACAATGGAATATTATGCAGCCATCAAAAGGAATGAGATCTTGCCATTTGCAGGGATGTGGATGGAACTGGAGGGTGTTATGCTGAGCGAAATAAGTCAATCAGAGAAAGACATGTATCATATGACCTCACTGATATGAGGAATTCTTAATCTCAGGAAACAAACTGAGGGTTGCTGGAGTGGGGGGTGGGGTGGGAGGATGGGATGGATGGGTGATAGACATTGGGGAGGGTATGTGCTATGGTGAGCGCTGTGAATTGTGCAAGATTGTGGAATCACAGATCTGTACCTCTGAAACAAATAATACACTATATGTTAAGAAAAAAAGAAAAAAAGAAGATAGCAGGAGAGGAATAATGAAGGGGGGGAAATTGGAGGGGGAGACGAACCATGAGAGACGATGGACTCTGAAAAATAAACTGAGGGTTCTAGAGGGGAGGGGTTGGGAGAATGGGTTAGCCTGGTGATGGGTATTAAAGAGGGCACATTCTGCATGGAGCACTGGGTGTTATGCACAAACAATGAATCATGGAACACTACATCAAAAACTAATGATGTAATGTATGGTGATTAACATAACATAAAAAAATTTAAAAAAAACAAATAAAATAAATTAGAATGGACCAAAAAATGATACATTCAGTTTATTTTCTAAAATGCAAATAAAACAATTTTTATGGTAAACTTAAAAAAAAAAAGGAAGAAAAGATTTGGATAGACAAAGAGTATAAGAAAAAAATCACAGTAAATGCATAGATAGGAGCAAGCAATGCTTATGAGCTTGAGGCCCAAATTTTCCATGCATTTTACACAAAAATTGTATCATTAATAAAATGTCAAATATAAAGTCTAGATCCTACCACCAGTAACATTTCAAATGTAAATGTTATTGGTAGTAAAAAAAAAAAAGCTGCAAAAGATAGTTGGGCCAACATAATTTTTTAAAATGTACAGAATGAAAACTTTTTTTTTTCTAAGTTAAAGACTCCTCCTGGGTCTTAAAATGACTATTTTCTGAGATTTTTTACTACTAGTCATGACCCTGATGAGACCTTGCCAGTACAGCCCCACCCTCAGCAAGGGGCACCGACAGCTTCTCTTGCTTTACCTGCCAAGATAACCCCAGAGCACTGAGACATCTTTTTTTCTTCTTAATCCCTGAGGATCTTCTTGGCCTCCTGCTTCATCTGCTAAAGCCCAAAGCAGCTTTACATCACCTGTGCTTCCTGGCAGATCCCTGCAGCCAAACAACTGCTCGCCACATGCCCCCCATTCTCCAGGCTGATAACCTTCACTCCTTTTTTTACTCCTGCTTGTCCAGGGCAGAGGTGGGAAGAAGCTCGAGCCTCAGCTCCCTTCATGCTGCACTTTTCATGGCAGACTAGAACATGCATGATCCTTTGCAAGGGCTGGGGGTTTTACAAACCAAAGTCCTGACATACTGTAATATAAAAAATTGGAAAAACTATCAAATATACAAAAGGAGCATTTTATCAATCCGTTTTCTTAGGATCAATGAATCTATACCTCCCATGTGTAGCAGAGATACATCATTCTTATTTTCTTGAGGACATATGAAAACTAAATCTTCCAGCGTTTCTTACAGTTATGTCAGAGGCCATGCAACTTTGTTTTGACCAATGAAAAGGAGATGGAAGACATGTGTGGCCACTTCCAGGCCTGGCCCCTAAAAGCCACATGCCAGTATCTTCCATCTGCTTCTCTTTCCATTGAAACCATGGGTCCCAGTTGATGTAACTACATGATGGAAGAATCCCAGATTCCTGAATCACCTCCTAAAGAAGAACCACCTAATCCATGTCAGAATATGACATGGGCAACGAATGAATAAACCTTTCTCATATTAAGCCACAGATATTTCAGTTTATTACTTTAACAGAGTATATAGCCTATGCTGATTAATGCACCCTGGGGAAAAGATGGCAAGTTGAAGTCAGATTATTGTTTTCACTGATAATAATTGCTATTAAGGACCTGCTCTATGCCAGGCACTGTGCTCCACACTTTATCTATGAAAGCACTAAAAAATATATCACCCTTGGCATTTTACATCCATTTAACAAATGGGGAAACTGAGACTCAGAGAGGCTTACAAAAAGCTGCTCCAAGGTCAAGCAGTTAGCAATACAGATTTTTCTGATGGCAGTGATCATGCTATTTCAATGATTTTATAATGTTTCTTTCATGGTAAAGATTCTCTCTTCTCATTTTTGGTGGGAAGAGATTACCTCAATTATATTCATTTTTCTTTATTAAAAGCCTGCTATTATTTCTACCACATTCAGAATTTTCTGCATACTCCCTCATGATTTGCTCTACAGGCTTGCTGAACACAATAGAGTTTCTAGCACTTTCGGTATTGTTAATCATATGGAAGACCAGTGAGAACTATACTCTCAGTCCTTATTCTGAACATGAGAACCTGCCAACTAATTTAGCTGTAATCCAATCAAAATTAAGGCATTATAGGAAGAGTCACCTAGGTCTATGCCATTGCAGTCTTTAAAATGTTAATTACACCCAGCCCAATCTAGATAAAATAAGTCTAGTCCACAAATAGGTATTGAGCCTCCTCTGTGTATAGGACATCAAATAGACAAAATGGTTTCAGGGTTTACATCTGGAGCTCTGGGTTCTACTGAACCCCGTGAGATATAGCCTCAAGCAATAAGCCTGGCTTCTAAATCATTTAAATTTTTCACATTAAAGGAAGAAAAACATTTAGGCTTAATTTATAATAAGATAAAATATATTAAGATCTTATTTTAGTAGTGGATAACATGTGTGTATACTCCACTGCTTTCATGTCTATAATTAAATTTTATAATCCTAGCAATCTTGTGCAATAGCTAAAATGGTTATAATTATCCCCATTTGTCCATGGTCAAATTGAGGCTCAATGACATGGTGAAGCCCTCACAGCAGAAATGAGAATGGATCTAGATCTCCAGAATTCTCATACTAAGAAATCTATGCATTTCTTACAAAAGAGCACTTGGAATTGGATGTAATTTCATAGCCTTCCATCCTACACTAATCACGCAGATCAGTAGTAGCAACACTTTATCAGGAACCAGTATATGTAGGAAAAGCTTTTGGTATTTTTCAATGTCCCATCTACCCTACCTTTTCTTTTCACACTTAAAAATCTATGTCTGCTGAATCACATGGAATTGATCCACTATGCCTCTTCCTCTCATCTTTTTCATCAGCGAACACATTATTCACATCAAAACTTTGTCATCCTATGTGCTCCCATAAGCTATGCATATAAAACCTACAATATAGTGTCCTCATTCAAAGTAGAATATTCTGGCCCCATTTTTTTAGGCATAAGCTTCAATTTTCTATAATTAATTACTTTTGATATTTCCATAGTGGGCCCCTTGATGGCCATGAAAGAAAGGTCCAGTTAGGTTATGGGCAAGGTGAACAGAGAGCTTACTTACCAAATAATTTATTTGGAAACTGTAATATCTGGTGTTTCCATCAGAATCTCAGTGGAAAATGCAATACACCCCAAATGGCTCAAATGAAGAGACCTATGTGAAGGGGTTACCTATAGAGTGATGAATGGGGATATGGAGGCACCCAGGGACTGGTAACTGATGAAAGCTGTTATGCTTCCAGTGCCGAAGGGACAAGGAGAAGAATTAGTGTAACCAGAACCCAAGGAAGGCTACAGTAGTGGCAGGGTATAGCTACTGCCAGAAACACCACATTGAAACAGGGAGAGAGCAAAACAGGGAGAGTGCAAGAAAGAAATACCATAATCTCTCTCCTCCGGCCCTCTGGTCTTTTTGCTGGTGCCTCCCACTGGCCAAACGCAATCAGGGGCCAGTGGGCAGAGGGGCCCAGGTGATGCAGTCTGCAGTGGACAGCCTCCCAAGAACACAGAAAGGAAGGGAAGGACAGAAAATGGAGTTGGGCTGGGGTGGGAGTCAGTGGGGGATGGTACAGAGAATAACGAGTATGTCTGTTTATTCACAGGCCTTCAGTTGTACATTCTGTCTGCAAGGGTAGGAGCTGCTTTTTATAAGAATGAAGCCCCTTTTCAAAATTCCACCATTTGATGCACACATAAACTACTGGTATAAAAATGGCTGTGGCCTGAATACACATCAATGTTTTTTAATGTGTTAGTAAATACAGTCATTGGCTGTTCCAGGAGAGAATTATGCATTATCAACTGACATAAAAGGGAGTGTAATGTCATCTTCAATTGCTGTTAGAAGAAATAGGATGAAATGATGAGCAATTAGGAAAAGAAATATTGTATCCCTATGGCAGCTCACGTTTTACTGAAAATCCTGTTGGATTGGTTATGTGAGCCACCACATAAATGTTTGGGGCCCACGCCCAGGCAGAGGAAAGAGTTATGACCTAGGAGTATGTTTCCATGGTAAAGCTTTGGGGAATTTAATGCCCCGAAATAGCTTCAAGCACATCAATGGCATAAGGTCAATGAAGAAACCTGTTCTGAACATGAGGAGTGTTTACAAGCATTCTGTAAATGTGATTTAGAAAACTCTTATCTCACAGATGCCAATATTTAAGATAACAAATGACTCACGAGAAAAACAAGAGCAGTCCCCTCAAGGGAATCATGTGCTAAGAAAATACAGATCTGGATCTAAGGGAAGGGATTTGGGGCTGTGGCTTAGTCCTAAACAAACAGTATCTGTCTTCAGAAGTGGATTTCAACTTTGGTTGACCACGTATGATGACTGTGTAATACCAATCGATTAACTTTCTCCCTGAAGAAGGACCAACCACAGTTCTTCTAACACCCATTTGTTCTAAAACTGGGGAAGGACTACCACTGACCTCTGAAATACTGTTAAAAGAGAATTTGAGTTCCTCAGACTATGAAATCAAATACAATCTCTGCCCTGGCATTCAAGGCCTTAACCCACCTTCTCAGGTTTAACGCCCATTTCCTACAAACCAGCTGAACTTCATCCACTGTCACTTTGATTTTATTGTTTCTTCTACCACTAATCTCTACTATCTGCTGATCATTAATCTGTTCATTCTTCAAGACCACCTTCCCTATGAAGCATTTCCTGACCTCAGCAAACATACGAACTCCTTCATCTGTGAACACCCAGAGCATTCAGTTTGTTAATGTAAACGGTAATTTCTTCTTCCACCTTGCACTATAGTCACCTGCTTCCTGTTCTATAGAAGTTAGACGTTCCATGAAGGGAGGGTTCCCTCCTTTTGTAAGCTCTACAATACCTAATATAGTGACTTTCATATACTAGGGGCTTGGTCAGGGTGTTGAATTAATTTGTATGGTATTAGTGAGGATGAAGAACTGAATGAGAGACTCCCTTTAAAGTTCATAAAAAATAATCTCAAGATTTTCTACCTCACTGGGTCAGAGATAAAAATGGGTCTTTTTAATCTTATCAGAAAAGATGCTTCTAGACAAAGGGGACTCAATACTCTAAACTGCTTTATCAGTCTAAGAGATGGTTAATGCCAAGAAGCATTTTCTAAGCCTTCTTAATGTTCTCCCCAAGGTGACTTCATTCATACCAATAGTGCATAATTCTTACATGCTGATAACTTCTATATATAAATTCCTAGATCCCACTTCTCTCCACAAATCCAGTCTTTTGTCACAACTTGTCTCCTGAAAACATCCCCTTGGATTTCCCAAAGGCGTCTTGAATTCAGCATGATATATTTGAAATTCATGACCTCCATCCCACTTTCCCTTGCTCCCATGCTCACAACTTGAATACTTCTTTACTCTAAATTTCCCACCTCAGTTAATAGCATCTTCATCAATCATGCTTCATCCTGTGCTGTCCTGGAAACACCCACAAGGCTGCAGTGAAGAACCCCTATGGTGCCTTCATGGAGACCTGCCTTCAGTCTCTGCCCCACTCTAAATGCAGGCCTAATCCTGTCACTTCCCAGCCTTAACACATTCTCTGCTTCCCAGCACTTAAAAAGCAGAATCAAATCTTTAGCATGATACCTAAGGGCCTTCATTCCCTGGCCCCAACTCCCTTTCTAGCCACATCTCCCATGTCCTCTTCTTTCAGAACCCACATTCCCCTCTCCTCACCCTTCTCCCCAAAATAAATTCCTACTCGTTTGTAGAGACCCACTTTATCACCTCATGGGAAAAGCCTTTTTCTGATCCCCTTTTTCCACACCTCTCCAAGGAAGTCATATATTCACTTCTCTACTTTCATGGTTCTATTCCTTCACTCTCAGAAGAGTTGGCGAAAGTGCCTATGCGCCATGCACCATGCTAGGCACCAGAGAGAGAGAGAGGTGAACAGATAGACTTGCCCTTCAGATACACCTTCCCAAGGTGTATGTGTGTATACACACATACATCATGTAATAACATTTAAAAGGTATTTATCTCCATTAATCTCCTCCCCCATCACTGATTATGATTCGGTAAGACAAGTCTGTGTCTTGGTTATTCCAGGATCCTCAGCAACTATTTACAGTTATTTCTTTGTACCCTTGTCCAATGGTACCCTAATACTTAGGTGTTCAGTAGATATGTAATAAATACTGTTCATCAAAGTAAATGACTGGTTCACTGTGTAATTTCCTAACCTATCAGACATAAAGATTATCTGTTCTTTTACAAAGATTATCTGTTCCTTGCCTTTGTTAGTAAGACAACTCTACTCAGTTGTCTTTTCGGTACCAACCAGAGAGAACTGATTGGGATGGAATCCATTTAGGTGCCCGACCTCTAGGATAAGTCCACACTTTTTTGCATGACTTGTCATGGGAAAGGCAAAGGCTATGTAGCCTGAACCTGTGGCATCTCAGCAAGCGGATGAAGAAACAGAAAAAATAGGACTGAAATTGATATAAAGCCAAAGATTACGGGTCATAGAAAATGAGAAAAACACACAGGAGCCTCAATCTCTTAGGCCAGCTTCATGATGCAGTAGATTAGAAACTGAACTTAAAATCAAAAGACGCATATTCAAGTCTTAATTTTCCACTTTCTAATTGGATGACCTTAGGCAAGTCACCTAACTTTCCTGGGCCTCTGTTTTTCTTCATCTGTAAATCTGAGATAATGATAGTTACTTTATAGTATTGTTGGGGGGGGGGATTAGATTTTGAATATAAGCTACATTTTTACATTACTAATAAAATGTAAAATTCCATATAAATGCATGGAATATATCCTTGGGACTGATGGAGGGCTAGATCTCACCACCAGGTGCTCTGCCCTTGGAGTAACTGAGAAAGAAATGTAAGAATCATATTCAGAAAATAAAACTAAAGATCTGTTATTGAAACTTGGAAGTAGTTGATGAGTATTTCACAAAGAAGGTATTTATAAGAGGCAGGATTAAAGAATAGAGTGAACTATGAAAAAGAAAGGGCCACGAAGCTACAAAAATTGCAAGCAAGTGACATGCAGGGAGCCCGGTATTAAATCCATGAACAATGAGAACAAAATGTGCAGGTTTATCTTCAGCCAAGGTCACTGCTAGCCCAGGAGAGGACCCTTAAAGGAGCTGAGCTGGGCTCCTGGGAGAAGGACATGCAGACAGAAGGAACCACATGAACAAAGCTGGTGCAGCATAAAAGCATTCAGCATGGACCAAAGGAAGATGGAAAATCACCTTCCCCAGGAGTGAGCCTAAATTAGACGTTTCTCTGGCCTCGTGTACTCAGAAGTAAAGTCCAGGGAGACTCAGCAAGCTGTACTCTGGTTCTTCAGTCCTTCTTGAGCACAAAGTAAAAGGGGAATTGAAAACATATATGTGCATTTTATCCCAAATCCCACTGCAGAGGTCTTAGAAGGACATTATGAGTTACCTCTCTCTGGTCCTGAGGAAAATGAGGCAAGTCAAAAAATCCCAGCTTACCTCAGAGCCCCAGGGTACAAATGGCCACCTGGAATGAACTTCAGACAAGCACTAGCTATCCCTGCCGATAGCAAAGCCACCTGCAGAGGCCTGTGGTTTGCTTATCTGCCATCTTAGGGACCCAGAGCTTACGTCCTTGGGATGCCCACACTTCTGGCAGCGGGAGGTCCGCTGTACCCAGTGCACTTCTGTCCCAAGTCTTCCTCAAATAAAAAGTAGAGGAAACAACCTACCTTCTAGATGGGATATATCTAAGGCATTAAAAGAGAAGGCCTTCTGGAAAAGTTTGGGTTGGGGGTTGCTTCTCTGCGTTTTCTAATAGGAAAAGAGGTGTGGGTTATCATTCTTTCTCCTCTGGCTCCAAGTGATCCACAAGTTTTTTCACATTTCCTTGGCCTCTACTCCAAGAAAATATCCCAGGTAGCCACTATGCACAAAGCCCCAACTGTGGGGAAAAAGCCTCATGCCCACCCATTAAATCTTGAACTGAATGGATTTCCCATTGATCTTACTTCAGCCCAGGCATAAAACCCAGGGCTCCGTGCAATGCAGTTACTTCTTAAAATATCCTTATAAATCTTGGTCATTGTATTCATTCATTACAGCGCAGCCAGGACTCTGACTGTTAGTTCTTGGTGGCAACTTCATTTATTCCCACATTAAATGCTTTGTTTCCATGGAGCTATTTCTGTCTCACTTAGCTTACGCACCATTAAACCTCCCCAGCTGTGTCATCAAGCAATTTTTTTAAAAAAAAGAGGACCCCCCCCCCCAGAATTTTTTTAAAAATTAGATAAAATATCTGGGACGCCTGGGTGGCTCAGATGGTTAAGCATCTGCCTTCGGCTCAGGTCATGATCCCAGGGTCCTGGGATCGAGCCCCACATCGGGCTCTGTGCTCAGCAGGGAGCCTGCTTCTCCCTCTCCCTCTGCCTGCCTGTCTGCCTACTTGTGATCTCTCTCTCTCTGTCAAATAAATAAATAAAATCTTTAAAAAAAAATAAAAATTAGATAAAATATCCAAGTTATTCTAAAACTTTTGGTTAACCAGATCAGTAGATAGTAACAACTAAGCATTTATTGAGTCTTACTATGCCCTGAGCACAGTTCAAAGTGCTTTGAATGCTTTAGCCCATTTGATCCACAGAACAATTCTATAAAACAAGTATTACTATTCTGGTTCTATAAACTAAGCATTAGAAAGATTAAGTAACTGGCCCAAAGCTAGGTGGGCAAGGTCACCACTGGACTTCAGGTTTGCCTGATTCCAAAGCTCAAGCTCTTATCAACAGGACTATAACAAGTAATTGCAAAATGGTAACTGCATGCCTTACTAGGCCATAGTATGGAGACGTGCAATGAAAAAACAGGAATAGCATTTTTCAGCTAAAGAGACCTTTAAAATGTTTTAATCCAATCTCCATACTGAGCAGATGGGCCCTGGGTCCCCTAGGGGTGAGGCATTGTGCTCAGGGTCACAAAGCTACTAGAGGTAGAGCCAAGACTGAAACCCAGGCCCCTTCATTTTCAGCTACACACTCTCCCTGCTAGAGTCTGCTGCTGTCCAAATGCTCTATTACACTGGAATTTGTTTTCCCCTGGGTATAGATGAGAGTAGAAGGATCTGTGGAGTGGCGTTAAGTGAATTGAATGTTCCTTCTGCAAATGAAAATAAGAGGCTAATTAGATTCCATAATCACTCTCTCTGATTAAAGCTGCCCTCCCTCCTCCACCAACACCCACACCTCTGATGTCCCTCAGCTGTGACTTAAGGTATCCCCTGTTTAGTCTAAATTTGCCTCCTCATGCACCTGTCCTGATCACAAAGCCTGATTTATTTCATCCTCTAATATCCAGAGACTGAACCCAGTTGGATGGGGCTTGGGAACCTGAAATCATGCTGCTTCTTACTGTTGAAAGTCATCAGCTTCTTACTCTATGAGGATAAAGTTGTGACTCAGGGGGTTTAAACTTAAAATCTGAGATTTAAAAATCAGAGGCCAGGCAAGAAACTGAAATAAGATTAGCCGGTAGGTATTAGGACACACCAATATCTCAAATGAATGCCAAGAACTACAGTGGACCACAGGGGCCACAGGCCTCCCTAAAATGACCAGCTGCTCATCTGCAGCCAGGGATTGCTATGGATTCTGTTTCCCTGATGATAACATAAGTTCCATGAGGGTGGAGAGTGTCTCATACCTGCTGCATTTATAATCCATGAAAGGAGCCTGGCACAGAGTAGGCACTCAACAAATATTTCCTGAATGGATGAGACTTCCATTTTGGGAGCTCTATAGTGTATTGTACTCAGGGTACAGGTACATACAGTTCTTGATCTATTAAAGGAGTGCAGTGCATCTGATTGTTCTGGAATTAAGGGGAACTATGTAATGATGTTGATTTCAACCAACATAACTAATTGCCACTTCCAGGACGGAGAGAATAAGAGAGAGTGATAAACCCTGCAAGCCTAGAAAGTACCACACAATGGTAGGAGGAGGTCTTGGAAGCAAGGTCTGACTTCAGGCACTGAGAAGTTATGGGACCATAAACAGATCTGACCCCTCTCTGACCCAGCTTTCCTCTTTTTAAAAGGAGGGAGTTAGACCCAGAGCCTCTAGGTTCATTTTGGCTTTAATAGGTTTGGCCACCTGTTTTGTGAAAGGAATACCCTAGGAGTCTCAGGAGTCATTAATAAAGAGACAACTGGCAGCACAGAAACACATAAGAAATTGCTAGGAACAGTTATACACCGACAAATTGGACAACCTAGAAAAAATGGACAAATTCCCAGAAACATACAACCTATCAAGACTGAATCATGATAAAATAGAAAATCTGAAAGAGATTGAGTCAGTAATCAAAAACTTCCCAAAAAAAGTCCAGGACCAGATACCCTCACTGATGAATTCTACCAAACATCCAAAGAATTAATGCCAATCCATCTCAAACTCTTCCAAAAAATTCAAGAGGAGGGAACATTTCCAAATTCATTTTAAGAGGCCAAGATTACCCTCATACAAAGCCAGTTAGGGACACCATAAGAAAATTACAGACCAACAACACTGACGAACATAGATGCAAAAATACTGAATGAAATACTAGCAAACAGAATTTAACATCACATTAAAAGAATCATATACCATTACCAAGTGAGATTTATCCTTTGGATGCAAGGATGGTTCAACATACACAGATCACAACAAATGTGATACACCCAATTAACAGAATGAAGGATACAAGTCATATGACTGGGGTGCCTGTGTGGCACAGGCAGTTAAGCATCCAACTCTTGGTTTTGGCTCAGGTCATGATCTCAGGGTTGTGGGATCAAGCCCCACATCCAGCTCCAGGCTCAGTGCGGAGTCTGCTTGAGACTCTCTCTCCCTCTCCCTCGGCCCCTCCTCCCCTCTCAAACAAAGAAATAAATCTCTAAAAAAATTCATATGATGATCTCAATACATTCAGAAAAAGCATTTAGCAAAATTCAATTTGTTTTCATGATAAAAACTCTCAAAAATAGGTATAGAAGGAATGTACCTTGATATAATAAAAGTCATATATGACAAGCCCATAGCTACTAATATCATAATCAATGGCGAAAAATTGAAATCTTTACCTCTAAAATCAGGAACAAGAAAAATGTGCCCATTCTTGCCACTTCTGTTCAACACAGTGCTAGAAATTTTAGCCAGAG
>NW_022589776.1:5289403-5442430 GCF_004348235.1 Phoca vitulina
AAAAAAAAAACTGTTAAAACTAGTAAATCAATTCAGTAAAGGTGCAAAATGTAAAATCAACTTGCAGAAATCAGTTGCATTTCCATCCACTAACAATGAACTATCTGGAAAGAAAACTAAGAAAAAAATCCCATTTATGACAGCATCAAAAAGAGTAAAATGCTTGGGAATAAATTTAACCAAGGAGGTGAAAGATCTGTGTACTGAAAACTGTAAGAAACTGATGAAAGAAACTGAAGAAGACACAAATAAATGGAAAAATATCTCATACTCATGGATTAGAAGAATTAATATCATTAAAATATCCACACTACCCAAAGCTATCTATGGATTTAGTGCAACTCCTATCAAAATTCCAGTGGCATTTTTCACAGAAATAGAAAAAAGATTCCTAAAATTTGTAATAAACTGAAAAAATCCAGATAGCTAAAACATATATATATATTTTTTAAGTTTTTATTTATTTATTTGACAGAGAGAGACACAGAGAGAGAGGGAACACAAGCAGGGGGAGTGGGAGAGGGAGAAGCAGGCTTCCCGCGGAGCAGGGAGCCCGATGCGGGGCTCGATCCCAGGACCCTGGGATCATGACCTGAGCCGAAGGCAGACGCTTAACGACTGAGCCACCCAGGCGCCCCAACATATATTTTTTTTAATAATAGATAGCTAAAACATCTTACGAAGAACAAAGCTGGAGGAATCACACATCCTGATTTCAAACTATTTCACAAAGCCACAGTAATCAAAATAATATGTTACTGGCATGAAAACAGACAAATAGACCCATGGAACAGAACAGACAGTCCAGAAACCCCCACATATACAGTCAACTAATCTTTGACAAGGGTGCCAAGAATACTGAATGGGGAAAGGATAGTGTTGTCAATAAATGGAGTTGGGGAGAGCAAGATGGCAGAGGAGTAGGAGACCTGGATTTCATCTGGTCCCACGAATTCAGCTGGATAGGGATCAAACCATTCTGAAAACCTATGAACTCAACAGGATATCGAAGAAAAGAATAGCAACAACTCTCTAAACAGAAAAGCGACCACTTTCTGGAAGGTGGGACGTGCGGAGAAGTGAATCCGAGGCGATATTCGGGAAGACAGACGGCGGGGGGAGGGAGACTCAGGCAGCTGCTTCTGGCAAGTGATAGAGCCATGGAGCACAATATCGGAACTTTTAGAAGTCGGCTCCGCTGAGGGACGTCACTCCAGTGGCTAAGCGGGGGGTGGAACCCTCACGGGACAGTGTGGTCTCAGGACCCTCGGGGTCACAGAAAGACCGGGGGTGCCTGAGTGCGGCAGAGCTCCCAGGTATCGGAGCGGGGAAGCCGGCTACAGAGATGGAGCCGAGGAGTGGGCTCTCAGCTCGGGGTTGCCATAAACCATGATCCGCGGCACAGTCGGGCCACTGCTCCTCCAGGAGGGACCCAACAAGCAGCAGATCCAGGGACACTCACCTTCCTCCCCTGGGAGGAGCAGAGAAGGAGCGCACTGCAGGGATCTGCTGGGTTTGGAGACTCCACACCGAGTCGGGTGCCAGAGATAGAAACGCTTGGTCACAGGCCGGGTGAGCAGGGAGTGCGGCCGGAGACCGGGGAGACAGGAGTGACTGACTGCTTTTCTCGGGGGGCTCACTGAGGAGCGGGGCCCCGAGTTCTCGGCTCCTCCAGGGCGGAGATTGGGAGGCCGCCATTTTCACTCTAGGCCTCCAAAGCTGTACGGAAAGCTTGCAGGGAACAAAAGCTCCAGAGAGCAAACCCGAGCAGATTACTTAGCCCGGACTGGCAAGGGCGGGGCAATTCCGCTTCCGGCAAAGACATTTGGGAACCACGGCAACAGGCCCCTCCCCCAGAAGATCAGCAAGAACAAACAGCCAAGTCCAAGTTTACTGATCAATGAGAACAGCCGAACTCCAGCACTAGGGGAATAATGAACATAGAATCCATGGCTTTTCTACCATGATTGTTTAGTCTTTCAAAGTTAATTTTTTTTTTAACTGTCTTTTTTTTTTTTTTTGAATTTTTCTTTTTCCCTTTTTCAACCAACATCTTATCAATCCCTTTTTTAAAAAACATTTTTATTTTTCATTTTTAGAGTCATATTCTATCCCTTCATAGTAGTTACCCTTATTTTGGCATATATATATAAGTAGTTCTCTCTTTGAAATTTTGAGATAGTTTCTTCTTACAGATCAAAAAATATCCTAAATTTCTAGTGTATGGTTTTGTTCTACTCTCCCGCCTGATCAAATTCTCTCCCTTTTTTTTTTCATTTTTTTTAAATCCTCTTCTTTCTTTTTTCAACCAACTTCTTATCAATTCCTTTTATAAAATCTTTTGTAATTTTCACCTTTGCAGTCATATTCCATCCCTTCATCGTATTTACCCTTATTTTTGTACATATATAAGTTTTTCTTTCTTTAAAATTTTGGGAGGCACTTTCTTCTAACAGACCAAAATACACGCAAAATCTAGTGTGTGGCACTGATCTATGTACCAGCCTGATCATATTCGATCATATTCTGTTTTTCTTTTTGTTTGTTTTTTTGTTTGTTTGTTTTTGTTTTTATCTTTTTCTTTTTCTTTTTTTTTTTTTCTTTTTCGTTTTTCTTTCTTTCCCTTTCTTTTCCCCCGGCTTCAGTCTTTTCTGATTTGTTTAGAGTATATTTTCTGGGGATGTTGTTACCCTGTTAGCATTTTGTTCTCTCGTTCATCTATTCTCCTCTGGACAAAATGACAAGACGGAAAAAGTCACCTCAACAAAAAGAACAAGACGTAGTACCGACTGCCAGGAACCTACTCAATACGGACACTAGTATGATGTCGGATCTAGAGTTCAGAATCATCACTTTAAAGATACAAGCTGGGCTTGAAAAAAGCATGGAAGTTATTAGAGAAACCCTTTCAGGGGGAATAAAAGAACTAAAATCTAACCAAGTCGAAATCAAAAAGGCTACTAATGAGGTGCAATCAAAAATGGGGGCGCTGACTGCTAGGATAAATGAGGCAGAAGAAAGAATCAGTGATATAGAAGACCAAATGATGGAAAATAAAGAAGCTGAGAAAAAGACACATAAACAACTACTGGATCACAAGGGCAGAATTCAAGAGATAAGTGATACCATAAGATGAAACAACATTAGAATTGGGATCGCAGAAGAAGTAGAAAGAGAGAGAGGGGCAGAAGGCATACTGGAGCAAATTATAGCAGAGAACTTCCCTAATTTGGGGAAGGAAACAGGCCTCAAAATCCAGGAAGCACAGAGAACCCCTCTCAAAATCAATGAAAATAGGTCAACACCCCAACATCTAATAGTAAAACCTACAAGTCTCAGAGACAAAGAGAAAATCCTGAAATCAGCTCGGGAGAAGAGATATGTAACCTACAATGGCAGAAACATTAGATTGGCAAGAGACCTATCCACAGAGACCTGGCAGGCCAGAAAGGACTGGCAGGATATATTCAGAGCACTAAATAAGAAAAATATGCAGTCAAGAATACTATATCCAGCTAAGCTGTCATTGAAAATAAAAGGAGAGCTAAAAAGCTTCCAGGACAAACAAAAACTAAAAGAATTTGCAAACATCAAACCAGCCCTACAAGAAATATTGAAAGGGGTCCTCTAAGCAAAGAGAGAGCCTAAAAGCAACATACACCAGAAAGGAACACAGACAATACACAGTAACAGTCACCTTACAGGCAATACAATGGCACTAAATTCCTATCTTTCAATAGTTACCCTGAATGTAAATGGGCTAAATGCCCCAATCAAAAGACACAGGCTATCAGATTGGATTAAAAAACAAGACCCATTGATATGCTGTCTGCAAGACACTCATTTTAGACCCAAAGACACCCCCACATTGAAAGTGAGGGGGTGGAAAACCATTTACCATGCTAATGGACACCAAAAGAAAGCTGGTATGGCAATCCTTATATCAAACAAATTAGATTTTAAACCAAAGACTGTAATAAGAGATGAGGAAGGACACTATATCCTACTTAAAGGGTCTATCCAACAAGAAGATCTAACAATTGTAAATACCTATGCCCCTAACATGGGAGCACCCGATTATATAAGGCAATTAATAACAAAAGCAAAGAAACACATTGACAATAATACAACAAGAGTGGGACTTTAACACCCCCCTCACTGAAATGGACAGATCATCTAAGCAAAAGATCAACAAGGAAATAAAGACTTTAAATGACACACTGGACCAAATGGACTTCATAGACATATTCAGAACATTCCATCCCAAGGAAACAGAATACACATTCTTCTCTAGTGCCCATGGAACATTCTCCAGAATTGATCACATCCTAGGTCACATATCAGGTGTCAACCGGTACCAAAAGACTGGGATCATTCCCTGCCTATTCAGACCACAATGTTTTGAAACTAGAACTCAATCACAAGAAGAAAGTCGGAAAGAACTCAAATACATGGAGGCTAAAGAGCATCCTACTAAAGAACGAATGGGTCAACCAGGAAATTAAAGAAGAATTAAAAAAATTCATGGAAACAAATGAAAATGAAAACACAACTGTTCAAAACCCTTGTGATGTGGCAAAGGCAGTCCTAAGAGGAAAGTATATAGCAATACAAGCCTTTCTCAAGAAACAAGAAAGGTCTCAAGTACACAACCTAACCCTACACCTAAAGGAGCTGGAGAAAGAACAGCAAATAAAGCCTAAACCCAGCAGGAGAAGAGAAATAATAAAGATCAGAGCAGAAATCAATGAAACAGAAACCAAAAGAACAGTAGAACAGATCAACGAAACTAGGAGCTGGTTCTTTGAAAGAATTAATAAGATTGATAAACCCCTGGCCAGACTTATCAAAAAGAAAAGAGGACCCAAATCAACAAAATCATGAATGAAAGAGGAGAGATCACAACCAACACCAAAGAAATACAAACAATTCTAAGAACATATTATGAGCAACTCTATGCCAGCAAATTAGATAACCTGGAAGAAATGGATGCATTTCTAGAGATGTATCAACTACCAAAACTGAACCAGGAAGAAACAGAAAACCTGAACAGACAAATAACCACTAAGGAAATTGAAGCAGTCATCAAAAATCTCCCAATAAACAAAAGCCCAGGGCCAGATGGCTTCCCAGGGGAATTCTACCAAACATTTCAAGAAGACTTAATACCTATTCTTCTGAAACTGTTCCAAAAAATAGAAATGGAAGGAAAACTTCCAAACTCGTTTTATGAGGCCACCATTACCCTGATCCCCAAACCAGACAAAGACCCCATCAAAAAGGAGAATTACAGACCAATATCCCTGATGAACATGGATGCAAAAATTCTCATCAAAATACTAGCCAATAGGATCCAACAGTACATTAAAAGGATTCTTCACCATGACCAAGTGGGATTTATCCCTGGGATGCAAGGTTGGTTCAACATCCACAAATAAATCAACATGATATAATACATTAACAAAAGAAAGAACAAGAATCATATGATCCTCTCAATAGATGCAGAAAAAGCATTTGACAAAGTACAGCATCCTTTCTTGATCAAAACTCTTCAGAGTATAGGGATAGAGGGTACATACCTCAATATCATAAAAGCCATCTATGAAAAACCCACAGCGAATATCATAGTCAATGGGGAAAAACTGAGAGTTTTCCCCCTAAGGTCAGGAACGCGGCAGGGATGTCCACCATCACCACTGCTATTTAACATAGTATTAGAAGTCCTATCCACCGCAATCAGACAACAAAAAGAAACCAAAGGCATCCCAATCGGCAAAGAAGTCAAACTCTCACTCTTTGCAGATGATATGATACTTTATGTGGAAAACCCAAAACACTCCACCCCAAAACTGCTAGAACTCATACAGGAATTCAGTAAAGTGGCAGGATATAAAATCAATGCACAGAAATCAGTGGCATTCCTATACACCAATAACAAGACAGAAGAAAGAGAAATTAAGGAGTTGATCCCATTTACAATTGCACCCAAAACCATAAGATACCTTGGAATAAATCTAACCAAAGAGGCAAAGGATCTGTACTCAGAAAACTATAAAATACTCATGAAAGAAACTGAGGAAGACACAAAGAAATAGAAAAATGTTCCATGCTCATGGACTGGAAGAACAAATATTGTGAAGATGTCAATGCTACCTAGAGCGATCTACACATTCAATGCAATCCCCATCAAAATACCATCCACTTTTTTCAAAGAAATGGAACAAATAATCCTAAAAGTTGTATGGAACCAGAAAAGACCCTGAATAGCCAGAGGAATGTTGAAAAAGAAAAGCAAAGCTGGTGGCATCACAATGCCAGACTTCCAGCTCTATTACAAAGCTGTCATCAAGACAATGTGGTGATGGCACAAAAACAGACACATAGATCAATGGAACAGAATAGAGAGCCCAGAAATGGACCCTCAACTCGACGGTCAACTCATCTTTGACAAAGCAGGAAAGAATTCCAATGGAAAAAAGACAGTCTCTTCAACAAATGGTGTTGGGAAAATTGGACAGCCACATGCAGAAGAATGAAACTGGACCATTTCCTTACACCACACACAAAAATAGACTCTAAATGGTTGAAAGACCTCAGTTGAGACAGGAATCCATCAAAATCCTAAAGGAGAACACAGGCAGCAACCTCTTCGACCTCAGCCACAGCAACTTCTTCCTAGAAACAACGCCAAAGGCAAGGGACGCAAGGGCAAAAATGAACTATTGGGACTTCATCAAGATAAAAAGCTTTTGCACAGCAAAAGAAACAGTCCACAAAACCAAAAGACAACTGACAGAATGGGAGAAGATATTTGCAAATGACATATCAGATAAAGGGCTAGTATCCAAAATCTATAAAGAACTTATCAAACTCAACACCCAAAGAACAAATGATCCAATCAAGAAATGGGCAGAAGACATGAACAGACATTTTTCCAAAGAAGACATCCAAATGGCCAACAGACACATGAAAAAGTGCTCAACATTGCTCAGCATCAGGGAAATCCAAATCAAAACCTCAATGAGATACCACCTCACACCAGTCAGAATGGCTAAAATTAACAAGTCAGGAAATGACAGATGTTGGCGTGGATGCAGAGAAAGGGGAACCCTCCTACACTGTTGGTGGGAATGCAAGCTGGTGCAACCACTCTGGAAAACAACATGGAGGTTCCTCAAAAAGTTGGTAACAGAGCTACCGTACGATCCAGCAGATGCACTACTGGGTATTTACCCCAAAGATACAAATGTAGGGATCCGAAGGAGTACATGCACTCCGCTGTTTATAGCAGCAATGTCCACAATAGCCAAACTGTGGAAAGAGCCAAGATGTCCATCGACAGATGAATGGATAAAGAAGATGTGGTGTATATATATTCACAATGGAATATTATGCAGCCATCAAAAGGAATGAGAGCTTGCCATTTGCAATGACGTGGGTGGAACTGGAGGGTGTTATGCTGAGCGAAATAAGTCAATCAGAGAAAGACCTGTATCATATGACCTCACTGATATGAGGAATTCTTAATCTCAGGAAACAAACTGAGGCTGGAGTAGGGGTTGGGGTGGGAGGGATGGGGTGGCTGGGTGATAGACACTGGGGAGGGTATGTGCTATGGTGAGCGCTGTGAATTGTGCAAGACTGTTGAATCACAGATCTGTACCTCTGAAACAAATAATACATTGTATGTTAAAAAAAGAAGAAGAAGATAGCAGGAGGGGAAGAATGAAGTGGGGGATATCGGAGGGGGAGAAGAACCATGAGAGACGATGGACTCTGAAAAACAAACTGAGGGTTCTAGAGGGGAGGGGGATGGGAGGATGGGTTAGTCTGGTGATGGGTATTAAAGAGGGCACGTTCTGCATGGAGCACTGGGTGTTATGCACAAACAATGAATCATGGAACACTACATCAAAAACTAATGATGTAATGTATGGTGATTAACAATAAAAAATTTTTAAAAAATTAAAAAAAAGAATAACATAAGACCCTTATCTTATATCATACACAAATATTAAAATAAATTAAATACTTAAATGTAATTCCTGAAACCATAAAACTCCTGAAGAAAACATATGGGAAAGCTCCTTGACAATGATTTTTTTTTTTTTTGGAAATGAAACCAAAAGCAAAAATAAACAAACAGGACTACACTGAACTAAAAAGCTCCTATACAGCAAAGGATGCAACCAACAAAAATAAAAGGTAACATATGAATGGGAGAAGTTCTTTGTAAACCATATATCTGATAAGGGGTTAACAAAATATATAATATAAAAAGAACTCCTACAATTCAATAGCTAACAATAACCACTACCACCACAACAACAAAACCACCAACAACCAAAGAACCCTATTTTAAAATGGGCAAAGGACCTGAATTAACATTTTTCCAAATAGAACAAACAAATGGCCAATAGGTATATGAAGAAGTGCTCAATATTACTAATCATTAGGGAAATGTAAATCAAAATCACAAGGGACTATCACCTCATACCTGTTAGGACGACTATTATCAAAAAATTGAGAGATAATGAGTGTTGGTAAGGGCAGGGAGATAGGAATATCTTGCACACTGTTGGTGGGAGTGTAAAGTGACATAGCCATTATGGAAAATATTATGGATGTTCCTCAAAAAAATTAAAAATAGGACTCACATATGACCCAGCAATCCCGCTTCTGGGTGTATATACAAAAAGAATGAAGTCAGTATCTGGAAGAGGTATCTGCACCCCTATGTTCATTGCAGTATTATTCACAGTGGCAAAGATATGGAAACAACCTAAGTATCTGTTGATGAATAGATTGAAAAATGTGAGATAGATAAATATATAGATAGATATAAAACAGAATTAAAAAAAAAAAAGGAAATCCTGCCCTTTGTGACATGGATGGACCTTGAGGACAGTATGCTAAGTTTAATAGGCCAAACACAGACAAGTACTTATATGTGGAATATGAAGAAGTCAAACTCACAGAGGCAGAGGGGAATGGTGGTTACCAGGGACATGGGGGTGAGAGGAATGGAGAGATGTTGGTCAAACGGTATAAACTTTCAGTTATAAGATGGATAAACTCTGGGGATCTAATGTACAGCATGGTGACCATAGTTAATACTGTCTTATATACTTGAAATCTGCTAGATCTTAAGTACTCTCACCAAAAAAAAAAAAAGTTAACAATGTGAGGTGATGGACGTGTTAATTAGTTTCACTGTGGTAATCATTTCACAATGTACATATACAGTAGTCCCCCACCTTCTCCATGGCTTCCCTCCCTGCAGTTTTAGTTAATTACCCATGGTCCAGAAGCAGATGATCCTCCTCTGACGTATCATCAGGTCAACAGCAGCCTAACACTACACCACAAAGCCTAGGTCATGCACCTCAGTTCATCTCATCAGGTAGGCATTTTTATCATCTCACCTCATCACAAGAAGAAGGGTAAGTACAGTACAGTATTTCAAGAAAGAGATCACATTCATATAACTTCTATTACAGTATATTGTTATACTTGTTCTATTTTATTATTATTGTTGTTAATCTCTTACTGTGCCTCATTTATAAATTAAACTTCACCATAGGTATGCATGTATAGGGGAAAAAAACATAGCATACATAGTGTTGGGTGCTCTGCATGGTTTCTGACATCCCGTGGGGATCTTGGAATTTATTCCCTGCAGATAAAGGGGGACTACAGTACATAAAATTATGTTACACATCTTAGAAATATGCAAACTTTATCTGTCAATTATACTTCAATAAAGTTAGAAGAAATAAACAAATAATAAAGAGCCAAACCCACCACCCACTTCACCTAGCTGATGCTTAAGACACCATGAGCTCGGCAGCTGAGTGAAAGCATAAGTATCTGGAGCTCTAAAGTCTAATACCACTTTGGACATTATTCCCACAAACAGCTTGAATCCTTTGACCCTAAGATTAGAGCAGCAATAGCAATCTAGACCCAGTGAGGACTTGTAAAAGGATATAAATGCATACACATGTGTAAACAGAGTGACTGATGTGTATGCATATAAAGCTAGCCCAGCTAGTGTTCATCATTCATGGATTTCATTCCTGATCTCTCCATTTCATGTATGTCCTTCTCTCATTCCATCTTGCCAAGATGGGCACTATTTACGGTTGACTCTGCCTCTAAGGAAGAAGACCCAGTTCTATCCTCTTATTCTGTTCCACATGTGGTATATATAAGTGTGTGTGTGTGCGTGTGCATGTGCACACACACACACATGCATAGGTGTGATTGTAAATCACTTTGTAAAATGTCAAGTGTGATCTAGCCACTCATTAATAACACCTAACTCTGTATTTCTGGGTAAATAACTAAATTGCTACTTTTCCTTTGTCTTCTCTTCCCACCTATGTTGTCACTTTGGTACTTCAAAAGATCAAAATGTGGAAATTCTTTCAGTTCTTAAAAATGTTATCTTCAAAGGAAAAATTCCACAATTGACTTGAACTGACATGAATGACTCCATATTGTTATTCTTCCCTACCAAGTTTCCAAATTTTAAAATGCAATTTGGTAGATTTTTTTCTAATATCACACATAATAATTGGTTATAATTAGGAATAAATTGCTTCTAGGGATGAGAAAAGCATCTAATTGTGTTCAAAAGAAATGTGCCTTTTATGTCAAGGCAACTTATTTATTTATATTAAGTACAGAGACCTGAGTAAGGAACCTGGAAATTTCCTTAGGTAAAGGCTGAGACCTATTTGCACTGGGGCTTTAAGGAGGGAAGACAGAGCATAGGCCAATGAAACTAAGGGCTCAAGTTCTGGGACTCATGCCACTGCATACAAAGTGAGATCTGATGTCTAGGTTTTTTTTTTCTTTTAAAAAGTAGATTGAAACCAGACATCCTATCAAAGAAGGTGACTTATGATACAGAAAACTCTAGAAGTATTTAAATAAGCCCAGGAATATTTTGCAGGAATATAAGCCACAAGTATGAAACACACAAAATGAATTAAAGCACAAGTGTGTGAGATTGTTTTCCATCACGCATGCTTTAGGAGCAAAACATTCTGGGACTTGAGCCTGAGTCTATAGGGCCTAAGCATGAGGATATGTGAGAAGAGACAGGGCTGAGAGACAGACAACCCAGACATCACAGGTGATGTGATGAGAGAAATATCAGTATTTCCTGCTGTGGCTCTGTGCTCCATAAATCCCTAGCTAATAAGGTACCTATGACAGAGGTGCTCTTTAATAACTTCTAGGGTGTAATAATTGATGGCATAGCCAGCTGGTTGCTGTGATCAGATATAAATTGAATCATCTTCATTGTTTTATGTTTCCTCTCACTCCCTACCCACCCCCCAACCCAATCCAACCACCTTCCCAGCCTCTCTTAACCAATCCTAAGAGAAAAATTTGTCCGCATTGCTTATCAAAAGACAAGAGCTAGAAGGAAAGAGAGGAAAGACAATGAGAAACAAGTAAATGATTCTCCGTTCTTTGGGCCAGAGATTAGGTGTTTTTGTTTCTTTTTTCAAAGGCGTAACAATTCCTTCCTTCTCATACTTTCTTGGCCCACCTGTACCAGGTCTAGCAATGGCTAAGCATCCTTTCATTTAGAAAGCATGCCTTGAAGGCCTATGGTGGGCCAGGCTCTGCACCAGTCACTGGGCACAAGGCGATAAAGACAAGGTCATTCCCTCAAGCAGTTCATTGTCAGGGTGGCAAAGAAGAGGCAACAGACACTAACAGACTGTTGTGACAAGGTGCAACAAGTGCCACATGGAGACATAACTGACAGGACAAAGGACAATGAGGTAAGTGCAGCCCAAGTGGGGAAAAACCAGGGTAGGTTTTTAGAAGCGAACAGAAGAGAGACAAGAAGGGACAGTGTCAGAGAAGGTCCAAGTCAAGCAAGGCTTGTTCTGCAATACTTCCCCTGCCTCTTTCTTTCTGTGTCCTGAAACTAAGAGCCCAAGCAGCAATTTAATGCCTTAAAGCAGAGAGAAACCTGGGTGGTTTGCTCTAGCTGCCTCTCAGTCCTTCTCTAGGAACCATCCTTCTTTCACCCACTCACCCAGCAAATGACTCCCAGGTGCTGCTAGGTGCCAGGCAATGTGCCCAGAGCTGAGGACAAAAAGATGCATAAGATACACTCGCTGCCTTTGAGGCTGCAGTCCCATTAGGACAACAGCCTTGTGAATACGCTAAAGCCCACCATGGAAAGGAATGTGATTAGGCCCAGGTGCTGGCACCAAACTGCCTAGCTCCATAATCCTGACCCTGTCACTTACGAGCTAGATGACCTTGAGCAAGTTACTGATCTCTCTGTGCCTCAGTTCCTCATCTGTATCATAGCAATAATACCAACCTTGCAGGGTTATTGGGAGGATTAGATGGGCTGGTAAATGTTAAAGTCTTAGAACAAAACCTGGCATTTACAAGGAAGGGCTGTGCAAGCATTGCATAGAACAATGTATTAATAATATCAACAGTCTTATTAACCGAACTAGAAACAATGTGCTTTGCAAGCACAGAGGAGGGAGATCTCTGCCTTGGTGATAGGGAGGCTTCTCAGAGGAGGTGGTATTTAGACTCACTAAAAAAGAAGTCTTTGCATCCTTTGTTCATAGGCACCTTCACAGGAGTAGCCAAATGTCACTATTGGGATAGAAAAAAACAGAGAAAGAGACCCAACAAAGAGAGAGGAGGCATTGGGCCAAGGGTGATGCAGAGGTGGTTTACTGGAGCAGGAGATATGTTCCTGAGCAGTCAACATGTGACAGAATCCTATCTTAAGGCACCAGGAAAGGTTCCTATGTAAAGAATCTTATGAATAGTGTGCAATAGACAAATCTTGCTAAGGTGTATTACTATCTAAAAATCTATCTGTATTTATACATACACATTTTAACTATTTATCTTTATTTGGTTATAGAAACTTTTGCCTATGTGGTTGGCTTAGACACGGGGCATGTTACTAAACCTCTCCAAAACCTCAGTTTCGTCATCCGAGATGTGGGGATAATAAGAGTGACTTTTTAAGGTGGTTGAGATAATTTAAAGAATCTATTCTCATAAAATACTTGTAAAAGTGACAACATAATAAATATTCAACAACTGATGGTTATTGTGTTAACTCATAACGACGCCAAAGTAATGACAGTGATGGTGTGAACACGGGGACACAAGGTCATACATGGGTCACAAAATGCCCTCTTCCTCATTTTAGCTCTTCCAGGGAGTTTGTGTTTCTAATATTTGTAACTCCTCCATTCAGTTTGACACTCTCTGTGCTCTGGCAGTGCCTCTTCTCAAAGAAATGTAGATTAGACTTTTGTTGATTGAATAAAAAATCTAAATGGGTGAACATTCGGAGGGGGGAGAGACAGACACGCTTGTTCATTCTGAGTCCTTAAAATGTCTGGCTCTGGCTCCCCACTCAGACTGCAGCCCAGCAGACAAGGGCGAACAGCAAAGTGATCTGGCTGTGATCAGGTGGGACCATCAATCATGATGAGTGTTGAAACTGAATCAAATGGGGGCACCTGTGCACACTATTTCACACTGCAAGCAACACAGAAAACATAATCTTGTGAAATAAACCAAGTTGCTGGCCACTGGGCAACAATTCCTTCCACCCCTCCCTTATGGCTTGAACCGTTTCCTGGCTCCCAAGAGGAAAAGTAATTCAGAGGCTCACACAAACACTTCACTATATATCTTACTATCTATAGAATGTTTCCTAGCCAAAAAAAGAGTAGAAAAAAGGCAGTGAAATCCTGGAGAAAGGTGATTTATGGAAAACAGGTAGCGCTGAGCTAGAGGTAAGTGGGCAGCAGGGGCCCACGTTGGTTCTCTGAGTAGGTAGCTGTCTACCACTTGGTAATAATTTTCAGGGTTCCAGGATGCTGAGAAGCCTCCCCATCACCCCCATATCCTCTCCATTCTAACTTGAAGACACATGAAATGGCAGCACGCAAGAGTAATTTTTTATTCCCCGTCAAAAAGCAGAACCTGCCCCACAAGAGGTAATCACCAGGCTTATGTTAATGTGAGCAAATTTATCAGTTCCTGGCTGAGAGTCAGTATTGATGGTTCATAGGGGTGGAGAGAGAGAGGCAGATACCCTATACCACACTGGGTTCTTAGAAGTCAGGGATGTTTAGAGAGGCATGGTAGGGACAAGAAAGGAGGCAGACACAGAAGAGGGCAACAGGGCCACTGAGAATACTTACCTATAGCATTATGTACAGCTGGCCATGGCCCAGGCCTTGGGGAAGGCAGAGAACTGGGGGAGAAGAGCGAAGAGAGATGCAGACTTCCAACTTGAAATCTGCCCAGAGGTTTCCTGCCTCCCCACCCCCCCCCCATCAAACATACGCAAATGGCAGTGGTAATAAACTCAGATAATGATAGAGTCAGCATTTAAACTCACCATAGAATGCATAAATTACAGGGGAGTCTGTTACAGATGCAAAGGCTGGATGCTTTATTGCTGGGGAAAGGATGGATATTCTGCTAACTCGGTATCTCAAGCCAGGCAGGGAATCCCATTCCTGAGACTCCTACAAGGCATCCTACAAGGAAAAGAAGTCTGAATTCAGGCTATGCTGCTGTTGGGCATGGAAGTTGTTTTAGTAGGCTCCATGGTATTTTTTTTCTAGCCAGACCAAGCATCCCAGATTCCTCCTTTTCAACATACCTGCCTACTCACACCTCTCCAGTTTCACAGGCTGCTTTGCTATTCCTAGAACTGTCAGGCACACTCTTGCCTCTGCACTGTTTCTGCTATTGGCATCCTTCTTCCTCAGATAGGCATTTTTCACTCCTTCACCTCCTTCAGGTCTTAGCTCAAAGGTCCCTTTCTCAATGAGAACTACCCTAACTACCCTATTTCTAAATACAACCTTCCATTCTCCCTTACCTTCGTCCATAGAATTGAGCAACTTTTAACACAGTATATAATTTACTTTTTGCTATATACTTTACTTATTGGGCATATTGTTTATTATGTCTCCCTCTGCTAAGAAATAAGCTCCATGAAAGTAGGACATAATTTTTTTTTTTTGGTCTCCCATACACACACACACACACACACACACACACACACACACACACTCTGTCCCAAGTGTCTAGAACAGAGCCTGGCACATAATAGGTATTTATTAATTAAATGTTTGCTACACACATTATTTTTTAAAAAATAACTCCTTTTAGATTGCAGAACTTTCTTCTCAATAGAGGTAACTGAAGTTTGCATGATACTTGTAATATTCCTGTCTCAGGCACTCTCTCCTTTCCCAAACTTGTGATTTGTTACAGACTCAGAATGGAATACTCTTACCAATTAGTGCAACACATATGGTTGAGATGCATATATTCTCCCAAGAATAAACGGGGGCTAGAGAATCCCAGGGACCTGGGGCAAATATGCATCAGTTTGATTTCTACTGTGCTCCAACTTGGAGAGTCATTATATATTATGACTTTTAGAACTGGGAGTGAACTTGAATCCTGTCTAGTCATTTTATTTGACAAATAAGGCTTGGGGAAATTTAATGGCTTGCCCCAGCTCACATACATAATTAGTAGGAGCAGTAAGATCAAACCCCCATGTCTGTTAATTCGCTATCCAGTATGTGCCTCTTCGGCCCCTGTTGTCTCTTGTACAGTTGTGCAACACAGATTTTGCATCTACATGTTCCATGCATCATGGAGAATTCTCTGAGTCATTCCTTTTTTTAAGGGCTCTCGTCAGGGATTCATTTTTATCAGGACCAAGAGCATCCCTGTTTCAGCACCTCCTTAATGGACAGCAGCCAATCCAGTTTATTTTAGCCAGTCTGTTCTTTACTGAACATTTGATTCCTATCATTTCCTATTTACGTGATTAGTCAATGCTCATCCTTTGCCATCAAAAGCCTTTTCAGAGGACTTGATGATCCATGGCCATTCCTCAGAAACTTGCATGTCTACTGGGCTAGACAGATTGTTCAGCCTGTGGGTATTATAGTGTCAATGCCCAAAGAAAATTCTAAAAACTAGTAATTCTTAGGAAGCTAGTAGATGCTTTGATATTAAATAAGTAAATATAAACATATTCATATAAACAAATGAAAATAACTTTCCTTCAGTGGCTTTTAAAAAGTATGTTACAAATTTGCAAAAGAGTTGTGAAGTATGCATCATTTCTCAATCTAAATTGACCATAAAGCCTTTTATTGTGCAGTCTCATAGATCTGATGGAAAACGCTCCTCTACAAGGCCAAAATATCTAAGGGCAGAAGAAAAAGAGCTATGGGTAGCAATGGAGAAATAAAGCAGACGCTAAGACAAATCCAAAAAAGAAAAAAAAAGGGCAGGCATGAGTCCAAGAATAGTGGAGCTATAGAATAGTAAAAATAAAAGGATGAATCAAAGATTCACCAGATCTTTCAAGACAAGAGGCCTCTCTCCTAGATATGGGAAGTAGAACTTCCCATAAGGTGCCTAGCTGCTCATTAGCAGGGCCCCCAGCTCTGAAGTTCTAAATACAAATCACCAAGGAGCTGAAATCTACCCCTAAGCCTCTGATTTTAGCGGCTTATGCCTTTCCAGTAGAATTACCTTGCCTACTGAAATGGCTCCTACCCAGGACTGGAAAAGTTTGAATAAAATGTATTTAGTTACTATCTAAAGATCTTAACTCATTGAGCTAAATGCAAGAGTCTTTTGTTAAAAATCACACTCAACTAGATACTGAGGTTTATCACATACTTTCTCCAATTTTCCTTCTCCTTTTATGTAATCTCAGCTGGGCTGATTTGCCTGCATTCTTTCCAGTGGAATCTTCTTATTACTCCCAAGACACAACAGAGAATCACTAACCCTGAACAGAGGGGCACATGGCTGCATCTGGATTAGAAAAAGGGGGCTATTTATACCCAAATCAATAGGCAGATTTTAGCATAACACTTGCAGTCTTCCTGCAAAGAGAATGAAAGAAAACAAAATGCAGTTCCTTTTCCATTCTTCTTTACTGTATTATTTGCCCCATAGTATGCTTGTCACATGGCCCAGAGCAGTGTGATCTAATAATGATAGGTCTGCTTGGCACAAGGGAGAGGAAAATCCAGCTGCACTGGGAGTTTTCAGGGGATGTCTCAGACAACTGGCCCAGCCCTCACCCCCTATGTGTTTCAGGGTAAGCAACCAGGATGTTGCTGGTCTCAACTGCATTAATTCCTCCCAGTGCTAAACTGGACTCTGGGTCAGGGCCATTCAGAGCCCCTTGCCTCCAAACCAGAAGGCCAGAAAACATTGGATAATGCCAAAAGTAAACAAACCTGAAGCCACAGAAGTCTTTGATTCCATTCCAGTTGGGAGGCCCTCCAGGTTTGTGCTCAAAATGGCCAGACTGCAGCCTCCCAGCCTGGCTGTAAGGAAGAACCAAACAGCCTGCCTCTTTCTGCAGCTTTAATTAACCCCTATGCTTTGTCAACTCAGTAAGAAATGCTTTAAGATGAGAAATTCATGAATCAAACACTTGAAACTTTAAAAGGGAAGAATGGGTGGCCCCGACATAATCCTGAAGGAGGCAGAATAGAGCATGAACTTCCTTTGTACCAGCTCTAGGGAGCACTTGGGTCATGTTAGCTGCTCCAGGGAGACTCATCAAGACTAGACAAACTGCCAGGGCACACAGCAGAACCACTAGTCTTATAGGTCTGCTTGTGCCAAGCTCTGGCAGTGCTCTCTGTCATTCTAAGGACAAATTTCCCTGTTTCATCTTATTGCACCTGCTAAGTCTCAGTGCCAGGAACAGTAACTCACGCCTACTCAGTCACTGCATAAAGGCATATAAGAAAATTCCTGGCTGCTGTCACCTGATCCATTCTCCTGTTCATCTTCCAGGATACTCAGCGTGCTGTGAGCAGTGACTGTAGGGAAAGTTCTGAATGTCAGAAAGACAGAGTCCAGCGGCCCTCCCACCTCAAAACAGCTAGTAAGATTTCCAACTCCTCTTCCTTCCTACTTGCACTAACTGTGAACCTGGAATCTGATCAACTCAATGAAACCCTATGTTTATATCCAATTATAGCAAGAGTCCACAACTGACTATCCTCTCTAAAATCATCATGATAAATGACTGTTGTATGGATAGAGAAATCTATGCCAGGGATCCACTGTGCTCTCACTTCAGAATGAGGAAGAAAGTGAGAAGGATATCACATTTCATCAAAACCCTTGGAAGGGAATATTACAGGGTTCAAATCATAGCACTAGAGCATGTATCAAGTCTCAGGAAGAGATTAAATAAAAACAACTCTTGGTACAGAAAAATTTAACAGACATCAAATATGTAAAATTCCTGGGATTTTAAAAAAGCATTTTATAAAATGTCCTGAGGAGATAAGATGTATTTCTGTCCTTCCATAAAAATGTTGTGGACTAAGAATGTACTTTCTTAATTACTATATTAGGAAAACATCTCCCAGGCAATATGCTAAACAAATAAAACCTTAAAGAGATTCATGTCATTATATAAAGCCATGTGTCAAAAGGCAACTTCATTAAGGACTCAAAAAAGTTCCATTGAATTCCTTGTACCTTTGTTATTCCTCTAGAGCCTGGAAACCATCTGTTCTACTCTGGCAGATGGAAAAATAGAATGCAAAAAAGCCACACCTCTTTTTAATACCCTTGGCCTTAAAGTGACATCATTATTTTTGTTTGTATCCCATTGGTGAGAACTAGCTACATGACCTTCCTAGGTGCAGAGGAATGGGGAAATGTAATTTCTGGAAATGCAGCAACTTTACAGTGACAACTCACCACTATGGAAGGACAAGCATGACTTCTGGGTTAGTTTGTCATCTCCACCACAGAAACAGATACCAAAGCAAACCAGGATGATCTGACTTAGCCAGGCTGTAAGTATACTGGTCCAAGTGTTACTATTTTGTATTAGTGAAGAGCAGATAAGTGACTCCAGAGATGAGGTAAAACAGATATTAAAGTAATCTAACATATTTTAATCCTTCGGCTTTTCCCACAATTTTCGTTCCCAAACTGCTTACTTAATTTTGATAAATTGTTAAGCTAGTAAACATTACAAGGGGTTTTCATGTAAAGCTGGTAGAGTAAGGGCACATTTTACTCCATAAATCTCCTTTTAAACTAAAAAAAAAATTTTTTTTTAACTTTGTGGAATAAGGAAACAACTATAAACAATGAGGCATATGTGCCAAATACTGAGAAATCCAGACCAAGATTTAGGAGAATTCTAGAAGCTGGCATAGCTCCTCAGTTCCTCAATAAGATCCTTAAAAGTAATTATCCAGGAAAGGCTGGTTAATAAACTACTGATCAAAAATGTTTGGGAAACATGAGGCAAGGAAAACAAATGCAAAAATAAACTATTGGGACTACATCAAAATAAAAACTTTCTGCACAGCAAAGGAAACAATCAGCAAAACTAAAAGGCAACCCAAGGTATGGGAGAAAGTATTTACAAATGACATCTCTGATAAAGGATTCGCATCTAAAATATATAGAGAATTTATACAACTCAACACCCCAAAACTAAGTAATCCAATTAAAAAATGGGCAGAAGACATGAATAGTCATTTCTCCAAAGAAGGCATCCAGATGGTCACTAGACACATGTAAAGATGTTCATCATCACTTACCATCAGGGAAATACAAATCAAAACTACAATGAAATATCATCTCACACCTGTCAAAATGGCTAAGATCAACACCACAAGAAATAACAGGTGTTGGCGAGGCTGTAGAGAAAAAGGAACCTTCTTGCACTGTTCATGGGAATGCAAACTGGTACAGCCACTGTGGAAAACAGTATGGAGATTCCTCAAAAAGTTAACAATAGATGCAGCCATTCTGGAAGATAGTATGGACGTTCCTCAAAAAATTAAAAAGTAGAGCTACCCTATGACCCAGCAATTGCACTACCAGGTATTTATCCAAAGGATACAAACATAGTGATTCGAAGGGGCACATGCACCCCAATGTTTATAGTAGCAATGTCCACAATAGCCAAAACATGGAAAGAGCCCAAATGTCCATCAATTCATGAATGGATGAAGAAGAAGAAGATTGTGTGTGTGTGTGTGTGTATGTGTGTGTGTGTGTGTGTATAACATACATTCAAACATATATAACATACATTCAAAGGAGAAAAATAAGAGTTTCAGAGAATATTATAAAACAATAAAAGCAAACACAAAATGTTCTGGGGGTAGGGGGTGTGTTGGCAAAGTTCCTTCAATTCAGGCCTCATAAACCTCCCACAGACTGTGTTCCAATAAATATAAGTTCACAATAAAAGTCACAAAACTCAGGGTAAAAAAGCCACCATTTGTGAAAATCAGCTAGGAACAACAGTGACAACAATAAAACAGACTCTAGATGTTGGAATTATCAGATAGAGAATTATAAAATAACTATTTTTAGTATGTTTAAAGAATTAGAGAAAGGAATTTATAAAATAAGTAAGGAGCAGTAGATTATCAAACATGACCAGGCAGATTTGAAAAACAACTAAATATAACTTCTTGAAATTAACAATGAAATAACTGAGAAATTCAACAATAGTGACTGGAAAGAGGCCAAGAAATTTTTGGGGTAATTGTAAGGTTTTCTATTTTGTTGTGGTTTGTTGTTACATGATTACATACATTGCCTAAACTCAACAAATAAATCTATAAGAACTGTATATTTCATTGTATGTTAAATATACTTCTATTAAAAAGAATCTCAATGAAAGGACTAAACAGAATAAATACATCCAAGAGAGAATTAGAGAACAAAGAAAATGCAAAATGCTGCTCAGATATATTATTAAAATAGCAAATATTAAATAGAAATGAATAAACTCAAGAGTACAAAGTCAGAAGGCCAAACACAGATTTAATGAGTCAAGCATTCAGAGGAAAACAGAAATTAGAAGTCAGAAAAGATATAATATTCAAAACCCAATAGGTGAAAATTCTCCAGAACTGTTGAAAGACATGAAATCTCATTTTAGAAATCTCAACAATTCCAAGATTAATTACAGTAAAACTGAAGAACACCAAAAATAAACTAAAGACCTCAAAAGCAACCAGAGAAAAGACAGATTACCTACACAGACATAGTAATTAAATTGTAGCTAATATCTCAACAGTAGCAGTGAAGTCAGAAGACAATATAATATTGCAATCTTTCCTAAGTGATGACAAAAAGTAAGTACAGTAAAATCCCCATGCAGTAACACATTTCTTCATAAAGTAAATACATATATAATACACCTGAAGATGGTCTCCTTCTCTGGATCCAATTCTTACCATGTATAGATCAAAGGTTAAAGAGGTGAGACAAGTGGAAAAAAGATGATTCCCAGTTTCCCCAAGTAAGAGATCCTTACAATCACTGTTACTCTCTTGAAAATCTCAGCCTACCATGGGACCCAGAATTACCCCATCAATATTTAAGCTGAAGTACACACCTGGCCAGCAGATTGTGCCTAAGTAATTCTGATATCTACATAGATTTGCATTATATAGCCAGAACTTGGGAACTCCTAGCCAGGTGTTCAATCAAATTATCTCAACCTTAGAAGCAAGATGGCAGAGGAGTAGGGAACCTAAATTTCATCTGGTCCCAGGAATCCAGCTAGATAGTTATCAAACCATTTAGAATACCTACAAACTCAACAAGAGATTGAAGAAAAGAATAGCAGCAATTCTATGAACAGAAAAGCAACCACTTTCTGGAAGGCAAGATGTGCAGAGAAGTGAATCCGAGGTGATATATAAGTGATGAGAGACCGAGGGGGGAGGGGAGCCTCCGTCAGCTGCTACTGGCAAGTGATAGAGCAATGGAGCATAAAATCGGAACTTCTAGAAGTCGGCTCCGCTGGGGGACATCGCTCCAGCGCCTAAGCAGGGGGTGGAACCCTTGCTGGGACAGTGTGGACTCAGGACCCTCGGGGTCACAGAAAGACCGGGGGTGCCTGAGTGCGGCAGAGTTCCCAGGTATCAGAGCGGGGAAGCCGGCTGCAGAGACAGAGCCCAGGCGTGGGCTCTCAGCTCGGGGTTACCATAAACCGTGATCTCCAGCACAGTCAGGCCACTGCTCTTCCAGCAGGGATCCAACAAGCGGCAGGTCCGGGGGGACTCCCCTTCCTCCCACGGGAGGAGCAGCGTGGGAGCACACCGCAGGGATCTGCTGGGTTTGGAGACTCCACACCGAGTCGGGTGCCAGAGATAGAAACACTCGGTCACAGGCCGGGTGAGCATGGAGGTGTGGCCAGAGACTGGGGAGATGGGAGTGACTGACTGCTCTCTGGGGGTCACTGAGGAGTGGGGCCCTGAGTTCTCAGCTCCTCCGGGGCAGAGATTGGGAGGCTGCCATTTTCACTCTTGTACTCCGAAGCTGTAGGAAAGCTTGCAGGGAACAAAAGCCCCAGAGAGTAAACCTGAGCAGATTACTTAGCCAGGCCGGCAAGGGCGGGGCAATTCCACCTCCGGCAAAGACATTTGGGAACCATGGCAAAGGCCCCTCCCCCAGAAGATCAGCAAGAACAGCCAGCCAAGACCAAGTTTACCAATCAATGAGAATGGCAGAACCCCAGCACTAGGGGAATACAGCACATAGAATTCATGGGTTTTTTTCCCATGATGTCTTTCAAGTTAATTTTTTTAATTTTATTTTTTCTTTTTCTATTTTTCAATTTTTTTAGTTGAATTTTTCTTCTTTATTTTTCAACCAACATCTTATCAATTCTTTAAAAATCTTTTTTAATTTTTCATTTTTAGAGTCATATTCTATCTCTTCATTGTATTTAACCTTAGTGTGTGTGTGTGTGTGTGTGTGTGTGTGTGTGTGTATACAAAGTTTTTCTTTCTTTAAAATTTTGGGATATAGTTTCTTCTAACAGACCAAAATATACCCTAAATCTAGTGAATGACTTTGTCCTAGTCTCCCACCTGATCACATTATTTTTTAATTTTTTTCTTTCTTTTTTCAACCATCTTCTTATCAATTCCTTTTTTAAAATCTTTAATTTTCATCTTTACAGTCATACTCCATCCCTTCATTGTATTTACCCCTATTTTTGTATATATATAAGTTTGTCTTTCTTTAAAATTTTGGGAGGCAATTTCTGCTAACAGACCAAAATATACCCAAACTCTAGTGTGTGGCTCTGTTATTTTCACCAGCCCGATCATATTCTCCCCCCCACCCTTTCTTTTAACCCCAGCTTCGGGTCTCTTCTGATTTGTTTAGTGTATATTTTTCTGGGGTTGTTACCCTTTTAGCATTTTTTTAGCATGTTGTTCTCTCATTCATCTATTCTCTAGAAAAAATGACAAGATGGAAAAACTCACCTCAAAAAAAAAAAGAACAAGAGACAGTACCGACTGCCAGGGACCTAATCAAAACGGACATTATTAAGATTTTTGGAACTAGAGTTCAGAATGATGATTATAAAGATACTAGCTGGGATTGAAAAAAGCATGGAAGTTATTAGAGAAACCCTTTCTGGAGAAATAAAAGAACTAAAATCTAACCAAGTCGAAGTCAAAAAGGCTACTGATGAGGTGCAATAAAAAATGGAGGCTCTAACTGCTAGGATAAATGAGGCAGAAGAGAGAATTAGTGATACAGAAGACCAAATGATGGAAAATAAAGAAGCTGAGAAAAAGAGAGATAAACAACTACTGGATCATGAGGGCAGAATTCAAGAGATAAGTGATACCATAAAGGAAACGACATTAGAATACTTGGGATCCCAGAATAAGAAGAAAGAGAGAGGGGGGCAGAAGGTATATTGGAGCAAATTATAGCAGAGAACTTCCCTAATCTGGGGAAGGAAACAGGCATCAAAATCCAGGAGGCACAGAGAAGTCCCCTCAAAATCAATAAAAATAGGTCAACACCCTGATATCTAATAGTAAAACCCACAAGTCTCAAAGACAAAGAGAGAATCCTGAAAGCAGCTCGGGACAAAACATCTGTAACCTACAATGATAGAAACATTAGATTGGCAGCAGACCTATCCACAGAGACCTGGCAGGCCAGGTCTGGCAGGATATATTCAGAGCACTAAATGAGAAAAATATGCAGCCAAGAATACTATATCCAACTAGGCTGTCATTGAAAGTAGAAGGAGAAATCAAAAGCTTCCAGGACAAACAAAAACTAAAAGAATTTGCAAACATCAAACCAGCCCTACAAGAAATACTGAAAGGGGTACTCTAAGCAAAAAGAGAGCCTGAAAGTAACATAGATCAGAAAGGAACAGATACAATATACAGTAACAGTCACCTTACAGGCAATACATTGGCACTAAATTCATATCTTTCAATAGTTGCCCTGAATGTAAATGGGCTAAATGCCCCAATCAAAAGACAGAGGGTATCAGATGGGCTAAAAAAACAAGAATCATCGATATGCTGTTTGCAAGACACTCATTTTAGAACCAAAGACACCACCAGGTTTAAAGTGAGGGGGTGGAAAAAAATTACAATGCTATTGGACATCAAAAGAAAGCTGGGGTAGAAATCGTTCTATCAGACAAATTAGATTTTAAAGACTACAATAAGACATGAGGACGGGGGGCGCCTGGGTGGCTCAGTCATTAAGCATCTGCTTTCAGCTCAGGTCATGATCCCAGGATCCTGGGACTGAGCCCCACATCGGGCACCCTGCTCAGTGGGAAGCCTGCTTCTCCCTCTCCCACTCCCCGATTGTGTTCCCTCTCTCACTGTGTATCTCTCAGTCAAATAAATAAATAAAATCTTTAAAAAAGGAGATGAGGAAAGACACTACGTCATACTTAAAGGGTCTATCCAACAAGAAGATCTAACAATTTTCAGTATCTTTGCCCCTAACATGGGAGCAGCCAATTAATAACAAAATCAAAGAAACACATTGACAAAAATACAATAACAGTAGGGGACTTTAACACCCCCTCTCACTGAAATGGACAGATCATCTAAGAAAAAGATCAACAAGGAAATAAAGACGTTAAATGACACACTGGACCAAATGGACTTCACAGATATATTCAGAACATTCCATCCCAAAGCAACAGAATACACATTCTTCTCTAGTGCCCATGGAACATTCTCCAGAATCGATCACATCCTGGGTCACAAATCAGGTCTAAACCCGTACCAAAAGATTGGGATCATTACCTGCATATTTTCAGACCACAGTGCTCTGAAACTAGAACTCAATCACAAGAGGAAAGTTGGAAAGAAATCAAATACATGGAGGCTAAAGAGCCTCCTACTAAAGGATGAATGGGTCAACCAGGAAATTAAAGAAGAATTTTTTAAAAATTCATGGAAACCAATGAAAATGAAAACACAACTGTTCAAAATCTTTGGGATGCAGCAAAGGCAGTCCTAAGAGGAAAGCATATAGCAGCAATACAAGCCTTTCTCAAGGAACAAGAAAGGTCTCAAATACACAACCTAACTCTACACCTAAAGATCTAACAATTATAAATACCTATGCCCCTAACATAGGCAGCCAATTATATAAGGCAATTAATAACAAAAGCAAAGAAACACATCGACAATAATACAATAATGGTAGGGGACTTTAACACCACCCCTCACTGAAATGGACAGATCATCTAAGCAAAAGATCAACAGGAAACTAGACGGACTTCACAGATATATTCAGAACATTCCATCCCAAAGCAACAAAATACACATTCTTCTCTAGTGCCCATGGAACATTCTCCAGAATAGATCATATCCTGGGTCACAAATCAGGTCTCCACTGGTACCAAAAGACTGGTATCATTCCCTGCCTATTTTCACACCACAATGCTTTGAAACTGGAACTGAATCACAAAAGGAAAGTTGGAAAGAGCTCAAATACATGGAGGCTAAAGTGTATCCTATTGAAGAATGAATGGGTCAACCAGGAAATTAAAGGAGAATTAAAAAAATTCATGGAAATCAATGAAAATGAAAACACAACTGTTCAAAATCTTTGGTATGCAGCAAAGGTGGTCCTAAGAGGAAAGTATATAGTAATACAAGCCTTTCTCAAGAAACAAGAAAGGTCTCAAATACACAACCTAACCTTATACCTAAAGGAGCTGGAGAAAGAACAGCAAATAAAGCCTAAACCCAACAGGAGAAGAGAAATAATAAAGATCAGAGCAGAAATCAATGAAATAGAAACCAAAAGAACAGTAGAACAGATCAACAAAACTAGGAGCTGGTTCTTTGAAAGAATTAACAAGATTGATAAACCCCTGGCCAGACTTAAAAAGAAAAGAGAAAGGACCCAAATCAACAAAATCATGAATGAAAGAGGAGAGATCACAACCAACACCAAAGAAATACAAACAATTATAAGAACATATTATGAGCAACTATATGCCAGCAAATTAGAGAATCTGGAAGAAATGGATGCATTCCTAGAGATGTATCAACTATCAAAACTGAACCAGGAGGAAATAGAAAACCTGAACAGACCTATAACCACTAAGGAAATTGAAGCAGTCATCAAAAATCTCCCAACAAACAAAAGCCCAGGGCCAGATGGCTTCCCAGGGGAATTCTACTGAACATTTCAAGAAGAATTAATACCTATTCTTCTGAAGCCGTTTCAAAGAACAGAAATGGAAGGAAAACTTCCAAACTCATTTTACAAGGCCAGCATTACCTTGATCCCCAAAAAGACAAGGACCCCATCAAAAAGGAGAATTACAGACCAATATCTGTAATGAACATGGATGCAAAAATTATCACCAAAATACTAGCCAATAGGACCCAACAGTACATTAAAAGGATTATTCACCACGACCAAATGGGACTTATTCCTGGGCTGCAAGGTTGGTTCAACATCTGCAAATCAATCAATTCAATACGATACATTAATAAAAGAGAGAACAAAAACCATGTGATCCTCTTAATAGATACAGAAAAAGCATTTGACAAAGTACAGCATCCTTTCTTGGTTAAAACTCTTCACAGTGTAGGGATAAAGAGTACACACCTCAATATCATAAAAGCCATCTATGAAAAACCCACAGCAAATATCATACTCAAAGGGGAAAAACTGAGAGCTTTTCCCCTAAGGTCAGGAACACGGCAGGGATGTCCACTATCACCACTGCTGTTCAAGATAGTACTAGAAGTCCTAGCCACAGCAATCAGACGACAAAAAGAAATCAAAGGCATCCAAATCGACAAAGAAGAAGTCAAACTCTCACTCTTTGCAGATGATATAATACTTTATGTGGAAAACCCAGAAGACTCCACCCCAAAACTGCTAGAACTCATACAGGAATTCAGTAAAGTGGCAGGATATAAAAGCAATGCACAGAAATCAGTGGCATTCCTATACACCAACAAGACAGAAGAAAGAGAAATTAAGGAGTCGATCCCATTTACAATTGCACCCAAAACCATAAGATACCTAGAAATAAATCTAACCAAAGAGGCAAAGGATCTGTACTCAGAAAACTATAGAATACTCATGAAAGAAATTGAGGAAGACATAAAGAAATGGAAAAACGTTCCATGCTCATGGATTGGAAGAACAAATATTGTGAAGATGTCTATGCTACCTAGAGCAATCTATACATTTAATGCAATCCCTATCAAAATACCATCAACTTTTTTCAAAGAAATGGAACAAATAACTCTAAAAATTGTATGGAACCAGAAAGGACCCCGAATAGCCAGAAGAATGTTGAAAAAGCAAAGCAAAGCTGGTGGCATCACAATTTCAGACTTCAAGCCCTATTACAAAGCTGTCATCATCAAGACAGTATGGTACTGGCACAAAAACAGACACAGAGATCAATGGAACAGAATACAGAGCCCAGAAATGGACCCTCAACTCTATGGTCAACTCATCTTTGACAAAGCAGGAAAGAATTCCAATGGAAAAAAGACAGTCTCTGCAACAAATGGTACTGGAAAAATTGGACAGCCACATGAAGAATGAAACTGGACCATTTCCTTACACCACACACAAAAACAGACTCAAAATGGATGAAAGACTTAAATGTGAGAAAGGAATCCATCAAAATCCTTGAGAAGAACAAAGGCAGCAACCTCTTCGACCTCAGGCACAGCAACTTCTTCCCAGAAACATCGCCAAAGGCAAGGGAAGCAAGGGCAAAAATGAACTATTGGGACTTCATCAAGATAAAAAGCTTTTGCACAGCAAAAGAAACAGTCCACAAAACCAAAAGACAACCGACAGAATGGGAGAAGATATTTGCAAATGACATATCAGATAAAGGGCTAGTATCCAAAATTTATAAAGAACTTATCAAACTCAACACCCAAAGAACAAAGAATCCAATCGAGAAATGGGCATTAGACATGAACAGACATTTCTGCAAAGACAACATCCAAATGGCCAACAGACAGATGAAAAAGTGCTCAACGTCACTCGGCATCAGGGAAATACAAATCAAAACCACAATGAGATACCATCTCACACCAGTCAGAATGGTTAAAATTAACAAGTCAGGAAACGACAGATGTTGGCAAGGATGCAGAGAAAGGGGAACCCTCCTACACTGTTGGTGGGAATGCAAGGAGGTGTAGCCATTCTGGAAAACATTATGGAGGCTCCTCAAAAAAGTTGAAAATAGAGCTCCCATATGACCCAGCAATTGCACTACTGGGTATTTACCCTAAAGATACAAATGTAGTGATCCGAATGTGCACGTGCACCCCAATGTTTATAGCAGCAATATCCACAATACCCAAACCATGGAAAGAGCCTAGATGCCCATCAACAGTGAATGGGTAAATAAGATGTGGTATATATACAATGGAATATTATCCAGCCACCAAAAAAATGAAATCTTGCCATATGCAACAACGTGGTTGGAACTAGAGGGTATTATGCTAAGCAAAATCAGTCAATCAGGGAAAGACAAGTATCATATGATCGCACTGATATGAAGAATTTGAGAAACAAGACAGGATCATAGGGGAAGGGAGGGAAAAATGAAACAAGACAAAACAAGAGAGGGAGACAAACCATAAGAGACTCTTAATTTCAGGAAACAAACTGAGGGTTGCTGGAGTGGAAGGGGGGTGGGAGGGATGAGGTGGCTGGGTGATGGACATTGGGGAGGGTATGTACTATGGTGAGCGCTGTGAATTGTGTAAGACTGATGAATCACAGTCCTGTACCCCTGAAACAAATACGACATTATATGTTAACAAACAAAATTTTTTTAATTATCTCAACCTTAAAATAATGTGACCCTGCGTTTTATAAAAATGAGTAATTGGGCTCATGCTTATTGCATTATGCTTGAGTTTTACTGTGTCATCCTAAAACTGTACACTAATATGAGCTATGTCTCAGGAACAGAGATGAAATAAAGATATTTTTAGGTATAAAAATTTGACTTTACCACTATTAAACCTTTGCTAAAGAAAATTTTAAAGTACGTGTCTCAAGAAGAAAGAAAATAGTAAAAGAAGTTCTAACATACAGGAAGGAATATGACTGAAATAAAAGTAACTATATTGTGCTCACTTCAGCAGCACATAAACTGAAATAAAAAGTAAATATATAAATTTATATAAAAGCTCACTCTATAAAACATTAATAAAAAGTCTGATTTATGATCTAATAAAAAAGAGAGAGCTAAAAGGGTGCACATCTACACACTGGTTGCAGGTGACTAGAATTAAACCATTCCAAGGTCTTATATTTTGGGGGAGGAAGGTAAAAATATTAATTAACTTTATATTGTGTTATGCATATTTTTTAAAAATTTCAAAGGTAACTACTTCAAGAATAGAAATAAAAGTGTCGATGCAAGTCATCAAGATGGCGGAGGAGTAGGAGACCTGGATTTCGTCTGGTCTCAGGAATTCAGCTGGATAGGGATCAAACCATTCTGAACACCTACAAACTCAACAGGAGATCAAAGAAAGGAATAGCAACAACTCTCTGAACAGAAAAGCGACCACTTTCTGGAAGGTAGCACGTGCAGAGAAGTGAATCCGAGGCGATATTTGGGAGGATAGATGGCGGGGGAGGGGGCCTCCGTCGGCCGCTTCTGGCAAGTGATAGAGCCGCGGAGCACAAAATCGGAACTTTTAGAAGTTGGCTCCGCTGAGGGATGTCGGTCCAGTGGCTAAGCTGGGGGTAGAACCCTCGTGGGACAGTGTGGTCTCAGGACCCTCGGGGTCACAGAAAGACCGGGGGTGCCTGAGTGTGGCAGAGCCCCCAGGTATCGGAGCGGGGAAGCCGGCTGCAGAGACAGAACCGAGGCGCGGGCTCTCAGCTCCGGGTTGCCATAAACTGTGATTCGTGGCACAGTTGGGCCACTGCTCCTCCAGGAGGGACCCAACAAGCGGCAGATCCGGGGAGACTCCCCTTCCTCCCCCGGGAGGAGTGGCGTGAGAGCGCACCGCAGGGATTTGCTGGGTTTGGAGACTCTGCACGGGGTCAGGTGCCAGAGAGATAGAAATGGTCGGTCACAGACCAGGTGAGCATGGAGTGTGGCCGGAGACCGGGGAGACGGGAGTGACTGACTGCTTTTCTCTGGGGGCGCAATGAGGAGTGTGGCCCTGAGTTCTCGGCTCCTCTGGGGCGGAGATTGGGAGGCCACCACTTTCACTCTCAGCCTCCAAAGCTGTAGGGAAAGCTTGCAGGGAACAAAAGCTCCTGAGAGCAAACCCAAGCAGATTACTTAGCCCGGACCGGCAAAGGCAGGGCAATTCCGCCTCCGGCAAAGACATTTGGGAACCATGGCAACAACCCCTCCCCCAGAAGATCAGCAAGAACAGCCAGCCAAGAGCAAGTTTACCGATCAATGAGAACGGCAGAACTCCAGCGCTAGGGGAATACTGCACATAGAATCCATGGCTTCTTTACTATGATTCTTTAGTCTTTCAAAGTTAATTTTTTTTAACAGTCTTTTTTTAATTTTTCTTTTTCCCTTTTTCAACCAACATCTTATCAATCCCTTTTTTAAAAAACATTTTTATTTTTCATTTTTAGACTCATATTCTATCCCTTCATACTAGTTACTCTTATTTTTGGCATATATATATATATATATATATATATATATATATAAGTAGTTCTCTCTTTAAAATTTTGAGAAAGTTTCTTCTAACAGATCAAAATATACCCTAAATCTCTAGTGTATGGTTTTGTTCTACTCTCCTGCCTGATCACATTCTCTCCCTTTTTTTTCTTTTTTTTTTTAATGCTCTTCTTTCTTTTTTCAAACAACTTATCAATTGCTTTTATAAAATTTTTTTACAATTTTCATCTTTACAGTCATATTCCATCCCTTCATCATATCAACCCTTATTTTTATACATATATAAGTTTTTCTTTCTTTAATATTTTGGGAGGCGCTTTCTTCTAACAGACCAAAAGACACCCAAAATCTAGTGTGTGGCACTGATCTATGCACCAGCCTGATCATATTTGATCATATTCTGTTTTTTTTGTTTTGTTCTGTTTTTGTTTGTTTTTATCTTTTTCTTTTTCTTTTTTTTTTTTTCTTTCCCTTTCTTTTCCCCCGGCTTCAGGTCTTTTCTGATTTGTTTAGAATATATTTTCTGGGGATGCTGTTACCCTGTTAGCATTTTGTTCTCTCATTTATCTATTCTCCTCTGGACAAAATGACAAGACGGAAAAAATCACCTCAACAAAAAGAACAAGAGGTAGTACCGACTGCCAGGGACCTACTCAATATGGACATTAGTACAATGTCGGATCTAGAGTTCAGAATGATGATTTTAAAGATACTAGCTGTGCTTGAAAAAAACATGGAAGTTATTAGAGAAACCCTTTCTGGAGAAATAAAAGAACTAAAATCTAACCAAGTCGAAATCAAAAAGGCTATTAATGAGGTACAATCAAAAATGGGGGTGCTGACTGCTAGGATAAATGAGGCAGAAGAGAGAATCAGTGAGATAGAAGACCAAATGATGGAAAATAAAGAAGCTGAGAAAAAGACACATAAACAAATACTGGATCATGAGGGCAGAATTCGAGAGATAAGCGATACCATAAGACAAAACAACATTAGAATAATTGGGATACCAGAAGAAGAAGAAAGAGAGAGAGGGGCAGAAGGTATATTGGAGCAAATTATAGCAGAGAACTTCCCTAATTTGGGGAAGGAAACAGGCCTCAAAATCCAGGAAGCACAGAGAACCCCTCTCAAAATCAATAAAAATAGGTCAACACCCCGACATCTAATAGTAAAACTTACGAGTCCCAGAGACAAAGAGAAAACCCTGAAAGCAGCTCAGGAGAAGAGATATGTAACCTACAATGGTAGAAACATTAGATTGACAACAGACCTATCCACAGAGACCTGGCAGGCCAGAAAGGACTGGCATGATATAATCAGAGCACTAAATGAGAAAAATATGCAGCCAAGAATACTATATCCAGCTAGGCAGTCATTGAAAATAGAAGGAGAGATCAAAAGCTTCCAGGACAAACAAAAACTAAAGGAATTTGCAAACACAAAACCAGCCCTACAAGAAATATTGAAAGGGGTCCTCTAAGCAAAGAGAGAGCCTTATAGCAACATACACCAGAAAGGAACACAGACAATACACAGTAACAGTCACCTTACAGGCAATACAATGGCACTAAATTCCTATCTTTCAATAGTTACCCTGAATGTAAATGGGCTAAATGCCCCAATCAAAAGACACAGGCTATCAGATTGGATTAAAAAAACAAGACCCATCGATATGCTGCCTGCAAGAGACTCATTTTAGATGCAAAGACACCCCAGATTGAAAGTGAGGGGGTGGAAAACCATTTACCATGCTAATGGACAACAAAAGAAAGCTGGGGTGGCAATCCTTATATCTGATAAATTAGATTTTAAACCAAAGACTGTAATAAGAGATGAGGAAGGACACTATATCCTACTTAAAGGGTCTATCCAACAAGAAGATCTAACAATTGTAAATATCTATGTCCCTAACATGGGAGCAGCCAATTATATAAGGCAATTAATAACAAAAGCAAAGAAACACACTGACAACAATACAGTAATAGTGGGGGACTTTAACACCCCCTCTCACTGAAATGGACAGATCATCTAAGCAAAAGATCAACAAGGAAATAAAGACTTTAAATGACACACTGGACCAAATGGACTTCACAGATATATTCAGAACATTCCATCCCAAAGCAATAGAATACACATTCTTCTCTAGTGCCCATGGAACATTCTCCAGAATCGATCACATCATAGATCACAAATCAGGTCTCAACCGGTACCAAAAGACTGGGATCATTCCCTGCCTATTTTCAGACCACAATGCTTTGAAACTAGAACTCAATCACAAGAGGAAAGTCAGAAAGAACTCAAACACATGGAGGCTAAAGAGCATCCTACTAAAGAACGAATGGGTCAACCAGGAAATTAAAGAAGAATTAAAAAAATTCATGGAAACCAATGAAAATGAAAACACAACTATTCAAAATCCTTGTGATGTGGCAAAGGCAGTCCTAAGAGGAAAGTATATAGCAATACAAGCCTTTCTCAAGAAACAAGAAAGGTCTCAAGTACACAACCTAACCCTACACCTAAAGGAGTTGGAGAAAGAACAGCAAATAAAGCCTAAACCCAACAGGAGAAGAGAAATAATAAAGATCAGAGCAGAAATCAATGAAATAGAAACCAAAAGAACAGTAGAACAGATCAACAGAAGTAGGAGCTGGTTCTTTGAAAGAATTAACAAGATTGATAAACCCCTGGCCAGACTTATCAAAAAGAAAAGAGAAAGGACCCAAATCAACAAAATCATGAATGAAAGAGGAGAGATCACAACCAACACCAAAGAAATACAAACAATTCTAAGAACATATTATGAGCAACTCTATGCCAGCAAATTAGATAACCTGGAAGAAATGGATGCGTTCCTAGTGATGTATCAACTACGAAAACTGAACCAGGAAGAAATAGAAAACCTGGACAGAGAAATAACCACTAAGGAAATTGAAGCAGTCATCAAAAATCTCCCAACAAACAAAAGCCCAGAGCCAGATGGCTTCCCAGGGGAATTCTACCAAACATTTCAAGAAGAATTAATACCTATTCTTCTGAAACTATTCCAAAAAATAGAAATGGAAGGAAAACTTCCAAACTCGTTTTATGAGGCCAACATTACCTTAATCCCAAAACCAGACAAAGTCCCCATCAAAAAGAATTACAGACCAATATCGCTGATGAACATGGATGCAAAAATTCTCACCAAAATACTAGCCAATAGGATCCAACAGTACATTAAAAGGATTCTTCATCACGACCAAGTGGGATTTATCACTGGGCTGCAAGGTTGGTTCAACATCCGCAAATCAATCAATGTGATACAATACATTAACAAAAGAAAGAACAAGAACCATATGATCCTCTCAATAGATGCAGAAAAAGCATTTGAGAAAGTACAGCATCCTTTCTTGATCAAAACTCTTCACAGTGTAGGGATAAAGAGTACACATCTCAATACCATAAAAGCCATCTATGAAAAACCTACAGCGAATATCATACTCAATGGGGAAAAACTGAGAGCTTTCCCCCTAAGGTCAGGAACACGGCAGGGACGTCCACTATCACCACCGCTATTCAACATAGTATTAGAAGTCCTAGCCACAGCAATCAGACAACAAAAAGTAATCAAAGGCATCCAAATCGGCAAAGAAGAAGTCAAACTCTCACTCTTTGCAGATGATATGATACTTTATGTGGAAAACCCAAAACACTCCACCCCAAAACTGCTAGAACTCATACAGGAATTCAATAAAGTGGCAGGATATAAAATCAATGCACAGAAGTCAGTGGCATTCCTATACACCAACAACAAGACAGAAGAAAGAGAAATTAAGGAGTCAATCCCATGTACAATTGCACCCAAAACCATAAGATACCTAGGAATAAATCTAACCAAAGAGGCAAAGGATCTGTACTCAGAAAACTATAGAATACTCATGAAAGAAATTGAGGAGGACATAAAGAAATGGAAAAACGTTCCATGGTCATGGATTGGAAGAACAAATATTGTGAAGATGTCAATGCTACCTAGAGCAATCTACACATTCAATGCAATCCCCATCAAAATACCATCCACTTTTTTCAAAGAAATGGAACAAATAATCCTAAAATTTGTATGGAACCAGAAAAGATCCTGAATAGCCAGAGGAATGCTTAAGAAGAAAACCAAAGCTGGCGGCATCACAATTCCAGGCTTCAAGCTCTATTACAAAGCTGTCATCATCAAGACAGTATGGTACTGGCACAAAAACACATAGATCAATGGAACAGAATAGAGAGCCCAGAAATGGACCCTCAACTCTATGGTCAACTCATCTTTGACAAAGCAGGAAAGAATGTCCAATGGGAAAAAGACAGTCTCTTCAACAAATGGTGTTGGGAAAATTGGACAGCCACACGCAGAAGAATGAAACTGGACCATTTCCTTACACCACACACAAAAATAGACTCCAAATGGTTGAAAGACCTCAATGTGAGACAGGAGTCCATCAAAATCCTAAAGGAAAACACAGGCAGCAACCTCTTTGACCTCAGCCGCAGCAACTTCTTCCTAGAAACAACACCAAAGGCAAGGGAAGCAAGGGCAAAATGAACTATTGGGACTTCATCAAGATAAAAAGCTTTTGCACAGCAAAAGAAACAGTCCACAAAACCAAAAGACAACCGACAGAATGGGAGAAGATATTTGCAAATGTCTTATCAGATAAAGGGCTAGTATCCCCAAATCTATAAAGAACTTATCAAACTCAACACCCAAAGAACAAAGAATCCAATCAAGAAATGGGCAGAAGAGATGAACAGACATTTCTCCAAAGAAGACATCCAAATGGCCAACAGACACATGAAAAAGTGCTCAACATCGCTCGGCATCAGGGAAATCCAAATCAAAACCTCAATGAGATACCACCTCACACCAGTCAGAATGGCTAAAATTAACAAGTCAGGAAATGACAGATGTTGGCAGGGATGCAGAGAAAGGGGAACCGTCCTACACTGTTGGTGGGAATGCAAGCTGGTGCAACCACTCTGGAAAACAGTATGGAGTTTCTTCAAAAAGTTGAGAATAGAGCTACCGTACGATCCAGCAATTGCACTACTGGGTATTTACCCCGACGATACAAATGTAGGGATCCAAAGGGGTACGTGCACCCCGATGTTTATAGCATCAATGTCCACAATAGCCTAACTGTGGAAATAGCCAAGATGTCCATTGACAGATGAATGGATAAAGAAGATGTGGTATATATATACAATGGAATATTACGCAGCCATCAAAAGGAATGAGATCTTGCCATTTGCAATGACGTGGATGGAACTGGAGGGTGTTATGCTGGGCGAAATAAGTCAATCAGAGAAAGACATGTATCATATGACCTCACTGATAGGAAGAATTCTTAATCTCAGGAAACAAACTGAGGGTTGCTGGAGTGGGGGGTGGGGTGGGAGGGATGGGATGGATGGGTGATAGACACTGGGGAGGGTATGTGCTATGGTGAGTGCTGTGAATTGTGCAAGACTGTTGAATCACAGATCTGTACCTCTGTAACAAATAATCCAATATATGTTAAGAAAAAAATGAAGAAGAAGATAGCAGGAGGGGAAGAATGAACGGGGGGATATCAGAGGGGGAGAAGAACCATGAGAGACGATGGACTCTGAAAAACAAACTGAGGTTTCTAGAGGGGTGGGGGGTGGGAGGATGGGTTAGCCTGGTGATGGGTATCAAAGAGGGCACGTTCCGCATGGAGCACTGGGTGTTATGCACAAACAATGAATCATGGAACACTACATCAAAAACTAATGATGATATGTATGGCGATTAACATAACAATAAAAAAAATTTTTTTAAGTGTCATTAAAAGCACTAGAGAAGAAAAAAATGAAATTTACATCAATTCAAATAAAGGCAAGAAAGGAGGAAAAAAGAACACAGAAAGAGCAAAACAAAAAGGAATCATAAGATAAAATAGAGTAAATAAAACTAAATATATCAGTAATTATAATAAATAAAAATAAACTTTGATTAAAAGGCATAGATTATCAAAAAGGATTTTTTTTAAAAAGCTATGCGGTGTTTATAAAAGATATACCTAAAACATAAAGACACAAAAGAATTAAAGTAAAAATATGGAAAAATTACATAAGATGCAAACATAAACCAAAGAAAAATCATTTAGCTGTGTTCACATCAGGCAAAAATGGACTTTAAAGCAACGGCATTACTAGAGATAGAATAATTTCATAATTTCATAATTCACTTCTCCGAAAAGATATAATTTTACATTTGAATATACCCAATAAAATAGTTTAAAATGCATAAAGCGAAAAATGAAAGGACTACTGGAAGAAAGAACATCTACAACGACATTGTGAAATTTTAACTTGGGCTCAGAAATTGACACTTGGGCTGTGTAAGACATATACAGGATTTGCAACCAACAATTTGGTAACTTTTTTTTACAAACATACAGGGGATATTTATGAAAATTGATCACATACTAAGCCATAAAGCAATATCCAACTACTTTCAATAATTACTATCACAAAGACCAGATGTTTCTGACCAAAATGCAATTTAAAAAGTAAACATATGAATAGAAAACAAGGGTGTGCACATGTATGTGTGCACACATACAAGTTTCTAAATTATTCATGGGTAAAGAGGGAAGAACCCCTAATGGAAATTACAGAATATTTTTAAAAGATGTGTTTATGTATTTTGGGGCGGGAGGGCAGAGGGAAAGAGAGAGTCAATCAGACTCCACACTGAGCATGGAGCCCAAATTGGGGCTCAATCTCACAACCCGGAGATCATGACCTGAGCCAAAACCAAAAGTAGGACACTTAACTGTGCCACCCAGGTGCTTCAGAAATTATAGAATATTTAGAACTGAATAGCAATGAAATTATTGTCACTCATCACACTTTGTAGAACATAGGCAAAGTGATGATTAGAAAAAAAATTATATGTTTAAATATTTAGAAAAGAGGAAATGGTGAAACCTAATAAGGTAAGCAAACAATTTAGGAAGTGAGGGGGGAAAAACACAGGAGAATAAATCCGAATAAAGTATAGGAAAGTAGTTTACAAAGGACAGTTAGGAAAATAGAAACAAAGTTATTAACAAGATATTCCCCCAACAGACAGCTCTCACTATTTGGCCCACAGTGATACTCAGAGTTGAAAACCTCACCAAATGCTGAGAGCTTCCAAATAAATTTTTAGGCTCTAGCTCTCTCAATCATTGATATACACCCAAGATTATCACATATATAAGGAAAGCCTATAACATGGAACGCAAATCAAATTGAACGAATGGGAGGTGGACAACTTGGATAAAGCAAAGATTCTTCAGAGAGAAATAAAAATTTAAAAGTTATTAATACCGGGGCGCCTGGGTGGCTCAGTCGTTAAGCGTCTGCCTTCGGCTCAGGTCATGATCCCAGGGTCCTGGGATCGAGCCCCGCATCGGGCTCCCTGCTCTGTGGGAAGCCTGCTTCTCCCTCTCCCACTCCCCCTGCTTGTGTTCCCTCTCTCACTGTCTCTCTCTGTCAAATAAATAAATAAAATCTTTAAAAAAAAAAAAAGTTATTAATATCTTCAGAGATATGAGAAAAGTCAAAGCTTTAATGAAGAAATAGCAGAGTGTTAGAATAAAAGGAACATGCAGGAAACAAAATTCAATGTATGATAGCAGAAGTAAAAATCAGGAAGGGAGACTGCTAAATAAATTTAAGAAACTTTACCATAAAGTAAAAGGATAATAAAATAAAATTAGAAAACCATTTCAATATGTCCAGCATCCAAAAGGAGAACAGATAAAATAAAGTAGAATATCCTCAATGAAATAATTCAAGGAGATTTATCAAGAATGAAAGACATAACTTTCTAGACTGAAAAGGGTATGGCACAATGGATGGAAGTAAGCACACTCTGAGGTATGTTATTGTAAAATTTCAGACCATTGAGTAGAAAAAGTTCCTAAAACTCCCAGAGGGAAAAAACAGGTGACATAGATAGGATTGAGAATCACAATAGCTTCAGATATTTCTATACCAATATGGAAAGCTAACAGACACTTTAGCAATGACTTTCTGAAGGAAAATGTTTTCTACATTAAATTCCCATACCAAACAATTACCAATTTGGGTGGGAAAAGTACAGATATCTTCAGACATGATAATCTAAAATTTTTTCCTTCTACATATCCTTTCTCAGAAAGCTACTAAAGAATGTGTCCCATCAAAGCTAGGAAGTAAAGCAGGAAAGACAAATACATGACATACAAGAAATGAAAGCCCAATGCAAAGAAAGATGAAAGTCATCCCCAAGATGATAATGGATGAAGAGGTATAAGATGGCAAACAATCCAAATTGTATCATGTATGAAATTCTTGGACAAAAAAATTTAGGATCCCATAAAAACAGCCACTCTTTCTTGTAAAACATATGAATGGGCCTAATAAAAGTCCACAGAGAGACATTATTTGCTCTGATGGGTCCAAATGTTGCAGGTGTCAGGCTGAATCTGAAAGACAACAAAGAATAAGTTCCTAAAATAAGTGGATTCACTAAGCCTGATGATTCTTTTTTGGCCAAAAAAATAACCAAAGCCTTTCTGATACCCACAAACTGAAACATAAGAGAATTTACCCTATATATGCATATATACTTGTATATACCTAGAATAACTCTGGAAAGATAAATGTAATTGCCTCTGGGAAGAGGAACTTAGTAAAAGGGATATGAGGAAGATTTATTTTTCACCATTTACTCCTTTGTTTCTTTTGAATCTTATACATATGTACATACAGCCTATCCAAAATGAATAAAATAAAATATATAACTTGTAACCTTTGATCCAATAATTTTGCTCCTAGGAATTTATCCTAAAATACATCTTCACAAGTGCAGAGTGATACATGTTCAAAGTTACTTATTTAAGTGCTATTTTTAACAGCACAAGATTGGATATAATTTATGTCCTTTGACAAAAAAAACTGATAAATTTATATATATATAACCTTTATATATGTGTGTGTGTGTGTGTGTGTGTATCCATACAGGATTATACTATGCATCCACAAAAGAAAATGAAAAATGATCTTTCCTGATATGAAACAGTATTATTCCATATATCATTGAATATAAAAGTTTAGAAGAATAAAAGTATACTACCTATTAAGAAAATGTATATATATATACTTATTTTTACTTATATATTGTGTATCATTACCTAGGAGGATATGCAAGAAATTGATAACAGTGATTAGAGGGTAATTTAATGGCAGAAGAACAAGAATGAGAGAGATTTCCTATTGCATATCCTTCTTTGCCTTCTGAATTTTAACCACGTAAATACATTACCTATGCAAAAAATACACAAAATAAATCAAAATAAAGATATAAAAAGAAAATAAATAATATTTGAAATAAAAGAGCATTGCAATTAGTAATACAGCAAGGAATTAAATAATATCAATTATTATCACTAATTTTACACCAATGTGTGTTAAAATATAGATATAACTCACAAATTCCTGGATAACTTATCAAAACTGGATCAAAAAGAATAGAAAAACAATTATAGTAAAAGTCATTGGGCCGGTAACTGTTAAATGTTCCACCAAGTAAACACTGGTCTCAAACCGTTTGATAGGTAAATTCTATCAAATATTCATGGAACAACAAAATATTTTAAAAAAATAAAGGCAGGGATTTTTATATATTTTGTTCTGTGCTATATCTCAAATCTCTAGAGCAATTTCTGGCATAGAGTAGACTCTTCATTCATTTTAGGAGTCTAGAGTAGATTTAGTTCTTTGGTATGAACTTAATTGTGCAAACAGACATGAACAGTATGTATATACAATATCTTCCTAAACCTAGTAAATGGCATCTTACCATAAACCTAGAAGAAACATCACCTCAGTAGAGAATTGTTAGAATTATTTTCTGTAGAATCAGTAACAGGATAAAGTTTCATAATAAAAGAACTCCTATTTAGCACTGGAGAGCCTAACCCACATAATAGTATTAAAGAAGACATACAGATGGCTAACAGACACATGAAAAAATGTTCAACATCACTAGCCATCAGGGAAATTCAAATCAAAACCACAATGAGATACCACCTTACACCAGTTAGAATGGCAAAAATTAACAAGGCAGGAAACAACAAATGTTGGAGAGGATGTGGAGAAAGGGGAACCCTCTTACACTGTTGGTGGAAATGCAGGTTGGTACAGCCACTCTGGAAAACAGTATGGAGGTTCCTCAAAAAGTTAAAAATAGAGCTACCTTATGACCCAGCAATTGCACTACTGGGTATTTACCCCAAAGATACAGAGGTGAAAAGAAGGGGCATATTCACCCCAATGTTCATGGCAGCAATGTCCACAATAGCCAAACTGTAGAAGGAGCTGAGATGCCCTTCAACCAACGAATGGATAAAGAAGATGTGGTTCATATATACAATGGAATATTATTCATCCATCAGAAAGGATGAATACCCACCATTTGCATCGACATGGATGGAACTGGAGGGGATTATGCTAAGTGAGATGAGTCAAGCAGAGAAAGACAATTATATGGTTTCACTCATATGTGGAACATAAGGAATAGCACGGAGGACATTAGGAGAAGGAAGGGAAAAATGAAGGGGGGGAATCAGAGGGGGAGATGAACCATGAGAGACTATGGACTCTGGGAAACAAACTGAGGGTTTCAGAGGGGAAGGAGGTGAGGAGATGCCCAGTTATGGGTATTAAGGAGGGCACATATTGAGATGAGCACTGGGTGTTATACACAAATAATGAATAATGGAACATTACATCAAAAACTAATGAAGTACTGTATGGTGACTAACATAATAAAAATAAATAAAATAAATAAATAAAAAGAAAATAAAAGCTGTAAGGATTAGAATGATAGAAACAGATATGATTACCTACCTAGAAAACCCAAATAGTTTTACAGACAAATTACTAGAATTAATAAGAAAATATGGCAGTGCCTAGACTAAAATTCATATACAAATATTGTAATTTTATACAGCAGCAATAAACAAAATGTTTTTAAATATTTGAAGTACCATAAAAATATATAAATTATCTGGACATAAATATATCAAAATATGGGCAATGTTTTTATGGAGAAAGTATAAACCCAAAGTGAAAGACAATAAAGAGAACTACATTAATGGAAATTTATACCATACTCATAGTTAAGGATACTCTCTACAATGAAAATATCAGTTGTCCTATAGATAGATAGATAGATAGATAGATAGATAGATAGACAGATAGATAGATAGATAGATAGATAGATAGATAGATAGATAGATTCATGCAATCTCAGCTAAAACACCAGCAGTCTTACAAGGAATAAGTGACTCCAAAATTCACATGGAAATGCAAAAGAGAATGCGGAAGAGACTCCAGAGAGCATAGAAAAATAAAAAAGGAAGACAGGAGATATACTAGCAACCAACTTCACCTGATATCTACAGAACATTCCAACTCACAACAAGAAACCGAGGCAAGGGAAACAAAAGCAAAAATAAACTATTGGAACTTCATCAAGATAAAAAGCTTCTGCACAGTGAAGCAAACAATCAACAAAACTAAAAGGCAGCACAAGGAATGGGAGAAGGTATTTGCAAAGGACATCTCTGATAAAGGGTTAGTATCCAAAATATATAAGGAATTTATCAAACTCAACACCCCAAACCAAATAATACAATTAAAAATGGGCAGAAGACATGAATAGACATTTTTCCAAAGAAGACATTCAGATGGCCAACAGACATATGTAAAGATGCTCAAAATAACTGATCACCAGGGAAATACAAATCAAAACTACAACTAGGTATCATCTCACACCTGTCAGAATGGATAAAATCAACACCATAAGAAACAACAGGTGTTGGCAAGATTGTGGAGAAAGAGGAACCCTCTTGCAACTGTTGGTCGGAATGCAAGCTGGTACAGCCACTCCGGAAAACAGTATGGAGGTTCCTCAAAAACTTAAAAATAGAACTATCCTACAATCCAGCAATTGCACTAGTGGGTATTAATCCAAAGAACATGAAGACACTAATTCAAAGGGAATATATGCACCCTGATGTTTACAGCAACATTATCTACAACAGCCAAATTATGGAAATAGCCCAAGTGTCCATCAACTGATGAACGGATAAGGAAGATGTGGTATGTATATACAATGGAATACTATTCAGTCATAAAGAAGAATGAAATCTTGCCATTTGCAACAATGTGGATGGAGCTAGAGAGCATTATGCTAAGCAAAATAAGTCAGTCAGAGAAAGACAAATACCATATGGTTTCACTCATGTGTGGAATTTAAGAAACAAAACAAATGATCAAAAGGGAAAAAAGGCAAACCAAGAAACAGACTCTTAACTACAGAGAACAAACTGACGGCTACCAGAGGGCAGGTGGGTGGGGGGATGGGTGAAATGGGGGATGGGTGAAATAGGTGATGGGGATTAAGGAGTGCACTTGCTGTGCTGAGCAGCAGGGATTGTATGGAAGTGTTAAATCATGCTATTGTCCACCTGAAATTAATATTACACTATATGTTAACTAACTGGAATTTAAATAAAACTTAAAAAAAGAAACAGAAGAAACAAGCAGAAAAATATAATAAGAGAGCAGACTTAGTCTAATATACAAATAACATAAATATAAGTGGTTCAGATACACTAATTACAAGACAGAAATGGACCGAGTAAATTTATTAAAAAATTTCCCAACTATAGTTGTCTATAAGAAACTCACTTTAAACACAACACAGGGGCACCTGGGTGGCTCAGTTGGTTAAGTATCTGCCTTCAGCTCAGGTCATGATCTCAGAGTCCTGGGATCGAGCCCCTGCATCAGGCTCCCTGCTCAATGGGGAGTCTGCTTCTCCCCATCTCGTCCCCCTCCCCCCCACACTCATGTTCTCTCTCACTCTCTCTTTCTCAAATAAATAAATAAAATCTTTAAAAGAAAAACACAACAACACAGGTAGCTCAAAAGTAAGAGAAGAGAAAAAGATGGAGCATGCTAATGTTAATCAAAAACTAAACTGGATGAATTGGTTAAAAGTAAAACAATGAAAAAAGATATGCATCAGTCAGAATAAAATATCTAAAGTAGCTATATTAGGTATCAGAAAAGGGGACTTCAGAACAATGACTATTATCATGAATTAGGAGGGACTTTTTTAATGACAAGAACTCAAGAAGAGAGAACAATCCTAATTGTGCATGCACATAATAATGGAGCTTCAAAATTTGTGAAGTAATAACTTACAGAACTGAAAGAAGAAATAGACAAACCCACTATTGGAGTTAAAACTTCAACACTATAGTTGTTTTAAGTAGTTTATAAATATAAATAAAGAAACTAAGAAATGAATAGAAATCTTTTATAAAAATGCTTCAAGAGAAGCTGATAGCTATGGAAGACAAAGGAGATCAACCATATACATGATTCATCATTTATAACAAATAGAATACACAGAATGGTCCAGAATACTTTTAAAAAGCTTTCATTAATGAGAAAATGCTTGAATCTGTAGATTGACCTTATACAAGGAGAAAAATATTGAGTTTTCTACAAGGATATTAGAAACCCACATTATCCTGGATGGCTTCACAGCAAGTCAGTGCCAGAGGACAATGGAGCATGACTCATGGCTTTTTTTTACTTTTTTACTTTTTACAGCAAATCTTGAATTAAAAATTACAAAGTTTATATCTTATTTACAGCTTTATGGGGAAACAGAATCAAGGACAGAGGAATGTGCACTGTGCTGGGTAATGGAATTCCAGGACCCATCTCCCAGATCTCTCCTATACTGTCTGTATCCTTGAGTAAGTTACTTCACCTGTCCTAACTCAAGGTGAAAACTATGTAAAAATCACAACCTCAAAGGTAGGGTGATGGCCTGGCTGCCAAGACTGGTCCTGAGGAGCAGGTCCTCAAAAGGAGTGAGATCAGGCATGATCCAGGAGAATGCCTATACTAGGAAGATCCAATCTGGTGGGCAAAGACAGTGCCCTAGGTGAGGTGGGCAGGTATGGGCTATGACTGAATGGCAATGTGAAGTGGTTAAGAGCACAGGCTTTAGGGTCAAACATTTGGGTATTTGAATCTGAAGTTGGCCATCCTACCAGCTGTGTGATCTTGGGTAAAGCATATAGCCTCATTTTCCTCATCTGTAATATAAAAATAATAATCCTGCTCTCATAAAATTAAGTTTCATATTGTTTGCAAAACACCCATAATTGTGTTTGGTGCAGCATTTGCACTTAATAAACTGCAGCTATCATTATTCAACAAATTCTAGGCCTTCCCAAATGTGCACCAAAGACTGTTGCTAAGTGTCCTGCCCTAGTTTGTACTGGCTTAGAAAAGGGCAGGGTTGAGCCTGTTCATCCCTTATGCCCCTGTAAGGAGCTAGGTAAGTCAGGAGCAGACACACTGCCTCTTAACTTCAGTTTTGTCATCCTACAATAAAAGGATTTGATCAGACAATCTCTAAGGACCTCATAGCTCATAGCTCTCAAACTCTTTGATCTGTGAACCAAATCTAATGTGTATTCTATGTTTAGAATTGATATATTGTTAGATCAGCTGGGAATTGCCAAAACCATATCATCTATTGATTTATATAAAGGGTTATGGTAAATGACCTTGGATAAAGAATCTAATCTAAAATGGTATTTGTAACATCAAATGGAGTGTAAAGATTTAACGGCTTACCTTTTGGACTGAGGACCTCTTAGACTCATATATTCTTACAGTTTAAAGTGATCTCAGAAGCTAACTTGTCAAAACTCCCAACCATTGGAGGAACCACTTCTACAGCATCCCTACAGTGCTCACAACCTGGCTTGAATATATCTTATGACAGGCACCTTACTACCTCATGAGATGCCTTTTTCATTTCTGGAATTCTATTATTAAAGCACTCTTATGTTTATTTTGAGACCAAAGTTTTTTAATACCAAAACCTTTCCTTCTTGAACAAAATGGCCTTCTTATTGGAAATAACTGTCAGCCTTCTCCTTAACTTCTCTTCCAGGCTAGACATCCTTAAACACTTCAGTCATTCTATGTATGTTTCCAGACCCCACAGCATCCTGATTGCCTTCCTCAGGACCACTTTGTAGGCCAGTTAAATGTATCCCCTGAATTAAGTACAGTACAGCAAACATGGTGCAAGAAAGAACAGTTATCCCCAGTAGGTGGGACACAATGCCCTTTTTAAGGTCACCAAAGACTTAAATAGACATTTCTCCAAAGAAGACACACAAATGGCTAAGAGGTATAAAAAAATGCTCATTGTCACTAATCATGAAGGAAATGCAAATCAAAACCACAATAAGATAGTACTTCATACCTGTCAGGATGGTTATTATAAAAAAAAAAAAGACAACAAGCATTAGCAAGGATGTGGAGAAACTGGAATATTTATGCACTGTTAGTTGGAACACAAATCATGCTGCAGCTTTTTTTTGGTAAACAGTATGGAAGGTCCTCAAAAAATTAAAAATAGAACTACCATATGATCCAGCAGTCCTACTTCTGGGTATTTATCTAAAAGAATTGAAATCAGGATCTCAAAGACGTAATAGCACTCCTATGTTCATCTTAGCATTATTTGTAACCACCAAGACATGGAAAAAATGTAAATGTCCATTGATAAACAAATGGATAAAGAAAATTAGGTACATACATACATACAATGGAATACTATTCCACCTGAAAAAAGGAAATTCTGCCATATGTGACAACACAAATGAAGCCTCAGGACATTATGCTGAATAAAATAAGCCCATCACAGAAAGACAAATAATACATAATTCCACTTACATGAGGTATGTAAAATAGTTAAATTCATAGAATCGAAGAGTGGAATGGTGGTTTCCAGGGGAAAGGGGTAGGTAAACATGGGGAGTATACTAATCAACAGGCATAAAGATTCAGTTAAGCAAGATGAATAAGCTCTGAAGATCTGCTGTATACCACTGTACCTATTGTCAACAATAATGTATTGTACAGTTAAAAATTTAAGAGGTTAGATCTCACATTAAGCGTTCTTACCACAATAGCTTTTTTTTTTTTAATGGAGTCATACTAAAAAGAAGAATGGGTTTTATGTTCAAGAAGCCCCACTTCACTGTTAGCTCATATTATACTCATTACTTTGACCATGGCATCCTCATCAACAAAACAAGTGCTTAGGCTACAAAATCAAAGGCACTTTTTAAAAAAGTTATGTGAACTCTTACTTCAAATGAGACCATATTTGTATCCCTAACATGGAAACAGAACCAATGGAAGTGTGCTGGTTTTGCCTGCGCCATTGGATCCCTGCTCACTCAGTTACCCACCCACTGCTCGTGGATGGGACCTCTAAGGCATTGCCCAGAAAGCTGGAAAAATCCCTGAACATCCTGATCTCCCAGTTTCCTTCAAACCCTAATATTCTAAAATTTTCACACACACAAAAAAAACCCCACAATTTTCACATGAACTGTTGCCATGGATTATAGCATAGTGGTCACCATTGTCAGTTCAAATCCTACTTCTACCATTCTGTGGCTACATGATATTGGGAAAATTTTGGTGCCTGTAGAATGGGAAGAATAATTGCCCTTACCTCATAGGGATGCTGTTAGGATTAAATGATTTAACTCACACAGAACTCTTAGAATAGTACCTGGTACTTAGTTAGATTCCTATCAGCTGCCAGCTCAAGCTTCCCCAATCTTGCTCCCATAATTAAATTTCTGAACCTAAACTCAGGACATTAAGCTTTCTGCATTTAAATTTTCTCTACTTGGTATAGACTCAGTCTTCAGGATTCAGGCTCAAGATAAGTTTGAATCTTGATTCCCTCATCTTTTCCCTTGGCTATCTCTCCCAGGACTCTGGCATCTGCATTTTTAATAGGCAAACCTGTGCCTTTATCCAGGTCACCAGTCTCTTCCTAAAGATCAAATTTGAATTTATTGTGTAGCTATGACTATAAAGATAACATGCCAGTATTTTTTAAAGATTTTATTTACTTGGAGAGAAAGAAAGCAGGGGGAAGGGCAGAGGGAAAGCGAGAATCTCAAGCAGACTTCGTGCTGAGTGCAGAGCCTGATGTGGGGCTTGATCTCATTAACCTGAGATCATGACCTTAGCTGAAATCAAGAGTCAGATGCTTAACCAACTGAGCCATCAGCGTGCCCCAACACACCAGTACTTAACCACCATGTATGTGGATATCATAAAGATAATGTTTGGGTAAAACTTAGTAAATTCCTGTTTGGACTTCCAGAGGTCATACTTTCTGAAAACAATGTATAAGTGAACATATTACTTATCACAATGAATTAGAAATACATAAGATTTTATTTTTATTTTTTTTAAAGATTCTGTTTATTTATTTATTTGACAGAGAGATAGAGAGGGAGCACAAGTAGGCACAGCAGCAGGCAGAGGAAGAGGGAGAAGCAGGCTCCCCACTGAGCAGGGAGCCCCATGTAGGGCTCCATCCCAGGACCCTGGGATCATGACCTGAGGGCAGATGCTTAACCGACTGAGCCACCCAGGTGTCCCTAAATACATAAGATTTTAGATACTAGTCATTACCTAAACTTTGAAGTAGCCCAATCAATTATTTTTTTAATTACTTAGAAACCAAAGGAAATTTGAGAACCCAACAACTGATAAGCCACAAAGTGTTAAGACAATTTCTAAGAGAAGCAATGCGCTTTTGCTTCTTTACCAGTCTCCAAAACTCCATTCAATCCAGAAACCTTTCTTAGCGCTGATAGATTACATCTCAGCTCCCTAATATGGCTCATGGCATTTTCCACAACTTTGACCCACCTACCTCTCTCACCAATATTCCAGTCACACAAAATTTGTTCTCCTTTTTATGAATATATCATACACTTCTATACTTGTGACATCTGATATACTATTCCTTCTGCCTATTAAATTTCCTTCCTTTTCTCTCTGTGGCAACTTTCATTCATTCTTACAGACCCACTTCTTCTGTGAAATTAACTCCAATTCCAAAATCACTCCTCCTTCCTCTGAGCTTCCCATTGGATTCTGTGATTCTTCTTTTATAGTCCTCACAATGCTATATTGTGATCAATTGTTTCCAAGTATGTCTCATTGGCAACAGCTAGCTAGGGGACACTGTATGATTCCTCAACTAATGAACTCAGTTTTAAGCATATTGGAGAACTTAGATTTTAAGCCAATAGTACAGGACTGACTTTCATTATTTCATTTCTGTGGGAATTTCATTATTTATGTAGGAAAATATGAATAATGTTCCCAAGAGAGGAATTTCAAATTACCTTTGAGAACACAATCCTATTACTGATCTGTTCTTTCATTCAACAAAATGTTTCTCAAGCAATTACTGTATCTCAGGCATTGTTTGAGCCAGAAGAGGTACAACAGTAAGCAAATCAGTCAAGCTTCATACCCTCATAGAGCTTATACTAAAATGGGGAAGATAAAATTAAAAGATGAAATAAGGGGTCCCTGGGTGGCTCCTTGGTTAGTTAAGCATCTGCCTTCAGCTCAGGTCATGATCCCAGAGTCCTGGGATTGAGCCCCAAGTCGGGCTCCCTGCTCAGCAGGGAGTATGCTTCTCTCTCTCACTCTCCCTCTGTGTTCTCTCTCTTCCTCTCTCTCAAATAAATAAAATCTTTAAAAAAAAATAAAAGATGAAATAATTTTAAAAAATATGGTGTGTTTGAAGTGATAATGGTAACGGGGAAATAAATCATGGTAGAAGGATAGAAAATATCAGGGAATTAGTTGCAGTTTTTCAATAAGTGATCAGGGACGGCCTCACAGAGATGACGCACTAAAATAAAAACATGAGGGAAGTGAGTAAGTGAGCCGTGTGAATAGCTGAGAAAAGAGAATCCCTGGCAGAGGAAACAGCAAGGTCAAGGCCTAGGAGGGGAAGACTGCCTGCTATGTTCAAGGACAGCAGTGATGCAAACTGGCTGAAGTGGGAAGAGCCAGGTCACACAGAGCTCCATAGGTGAGCATGAGGACTTTGGGTTTCAGTCTGATGACATGGGAATCCAATGACAGTAATAAGCAGAAGAGTGATATGACCTGATTTGTATTTTCACAGGGTTACTTTGGATGCTTTGATAAGAATAGTTTTAGGGGAGGCATGGAGAACAAACACAGAAGCAAGACATCAGGTAGGAAGTTATGTGATAACACAGGTGAGATGTGATGGGAGTTGTGAAAAGTGGTAAAATTTTAGAAGAATTTGTCAAGATTCTCTGACAGATCAATGAAGGCTGTGATAAAATAGGAAGAGTTAAGGCTGAGTATTATGACTTTTTATCCTAGCAATTTAAAGGATGAAGTTCCATTAACTGAAATGGAGAAAAGAGTAAGAAAACCTGGTTTGGAGAAAGATCCAGGGCTTAGCTTTGGAGATGTTAAATTTGCAATCCCTATTAGACATCCAAGTGTAGATGTCAAATAAGCAGTAGGATACATGGGTCTTATCAGAGAAGACAACTGGGTTGAAGAATTTGGATGATATCAACACTGAGATGCTATTAAATCTAGACTAGATCACCTATAGAGTGACTATGGATAGGAAAAATGAAGAGATCCAGGGGCTGAGCACTGTGGTACTCCAATATTTAGGTGAGGAAATTAGGGGAGAAAAACAGGGTGAAAAGGGAAACAAAAAGACTAAGAAAGAGCATTTATAAAGGTGGGAGGAAAACAAGGCAAGTGTAATTATCTTAGAAGCCAAGAAGAGAAAGAGTTTCACAGAGGAGAGAGTGAACAGCTGTGTGTCAAGTGCTGTTGAGATTTTAAGTAAGATGAAGACTGAAAATAACCATTGGATTCAGCAACATGGAAATCAAGGGTGACCTTGACAAGTACAGTTTCAGGAGAACAGTGGTAGTGAAGGCCTGATTGGGGTAGTTTCAGGTGAGAATGGAAGGAGAGAAATTAACTTTTAAAAATTTAAGATGCTCTAAAGTAATGAGAAGGAGTTAGTAGTTACTAGAATGGGAACAGAGGTTGAGAGGGGTCTCCCTTCTTTTAGGACATGAGAAACACTGGACTGTTAATATGCAGTAGACAAGGATATTCAGTAAAGAGGAGAAATTTGGTGATGGAGGAGAAAGGGAGAATCGCCAGAGTGATGTCCTTGAGCAGGCTTTAGGGAATATAGCAGCAAATGCTACATGGGAGCAGTGATATGGGCAGAATATGGACAATGGTCAGATATTGGGAAGGCCACATAAGCAAGTTAAAAACCAAGGATGTAGAGTGAAGGTAAGGATCAGGCCTGTAGGTTGAGGTTGGAGACTAAGTCAGGATCATGCAGGGAAAGCACAAGTAAACAGGAGGACCAGAGTCAGAAGAGCAATCTGAGACTAGTCCAGGAGGTTACTATGAAGTCAAGGCAAATGAAACTAGAAAGCATGCACTGTATGACTAATATGCTACACAGACAGCATTTTGTGCCAACACTCCTTTTGAGAGCCTGTACTCCTTTCCCATGGATTTTCTTCCTCTGGTTCCTGAATCTGATGGCCAATATATTCTTTCTAAGAGATTGCCTTTATCGTTATATTAATGAAGAGTTATATTTGTATACAAAAAGTATTATTGAATGTGTAATGTACCAAGAGCTCTGAAAATCAATTGGCTATTCCAGAAAGTCCCATCAATGCTTCCAAAACCCACAGAAACAATCACAGTGATAAATACCAGGGTGGCAGACCGTGGTCACCAAACCATTTTCAATTTCCTGGGCACTCACCTTACTATCTTTTTGCGTCTGTGCATCTATCTGCGGTCAAATGAAACTGAAATGTCAGAGTTGCAAGAATGAAACAGTCTGAGTTCCTGAGTCGCTGGATCCTTGGAAGACAACAGCATGGGGGGCCATCCAACCTGCATCAGATTCTGATAAAAACAAGAAATAACTCTTTGTTGTGTTAAGTCAACGACACTTATTTTTTTCCCACAGCATAGCCTAACATGACCCTGCCTACACCACAAGCACACCACCTTAGAACAGAGGCAACCATTTGGTCTATAAATGCCAACGCTTTAAGTCATAGCAAGCATCACAGATGCTTAAATAACAAGTTCCCTTAGGATATAAAACATAATTTGATCCACAACAATTTGGCTTTCACACAGCACATCTGGTTTTCAGGAATACATCTATGTAAATTGAGTTACCTCCATAATGATACTGTATTTGCATCTGAGGAACTGAAAAGACAAGACTGGCTGCAGGTTAAGTAAAAACCACCTAGGTCTATCTTGATTTGCTCTCCAAGCTCCTGTGATAACATATGTAAACACCCTGTAGGTAATTAGATTCTAAATTCTTCTTCGCTGTAATGATCCAGGTGTCATTGGAATGATGGTTTTTAAAAAAGTCATTTTTCCTACATAAGGTTACAGCATATGATTTTTTTTCTTTTTTAATTAAACCTCTGTACAGTGAATAATGCACCTGATTTAGACATTCAAATCTTCCCCCCTCCGCGCCCCCCCCCCCACTACCACCACTACCACCACCTCAGCTAAGAGAGTCAGTCTAGCTGATTCAGGCAATTGTGTTGCCTTATAAAACACTGTCCCCAAAGAATCCTTTTAGCCACTCAGAGCTGACATAGAGTCAATTATTAAGGTTTCTACCTGTATTGCTCAGTCTGCACTTTACACCTTAGTACTGTCCCTATTAATCTGCTCAGGAACCACTTTGTTATTTCTGATGCTGGGGTAGGGATTGTTCAGGTATCCCCTTGGGTTTTCTTTGGTTGTTTAACCTTGGAGGAGAACAGAAATGGTAGCAGCAGGCTGATATTTGGGTTTAGACCATGCCACCTAGTCCAGGTGTTGAAGAGAGGGTTGCTGGAATGTGTCCTGCATCATGAACCTCTTATTGAAAGTACTTTCTACTCCATTGACAAAATGACAGGATTTATTAACCAGAATTTATCTCTACTGGTTCTTTTATCACCGACAGTATGTTTCCATAACAGCTTCACTGTCCCAAATATTTGTTAAAGGCTTAAACAGTTTCAAATGTGTGCTCCTTTATTTAATTTACAGCTGCTTCTGAAAATGCACCATTCAGTATTAGATGAAATAGCTTATATCTCCTGTCATATTTCACATTTTGTCTTATGCTTTGGTAGATTTCATGGTGATCTCTTTTTAACCAGTAAAATTTGTTTTAGGGAAGATGATATATTTTCTTTAAATAGTCAAGCTGCAGAAAAAGTCCTATATCATGAAGCCTTTTCACTGGCTTACATATCAACAGTAGGTCTTGCAGACCTTTAAAAAATATCTGGGCCTCTTCATTCTCAGGGAGGCTGGTTGCATTCTTGCACAGCCTCATTTCACAAAAACAACTATGGTACAGTCCAATGCATGCTCAACCTAATGCATCGGGCTCTAAATCCTGACCCTGCCACATTCAAACTCTAATTTTAGACAATTTACTGAACTTCTCTGAGCCTCATCACCCTCATCTGTGAATTGGGGCAAATCATACTTGTTCACAGGGCAATTCTAAAGAGTCAAGACAATACCCATGTAAAAGTGCCTAGCATCGAGTCTGGCCCAAAATAGGCAATCAAGACTCTTTATTAGAATCTCCAGGGCACACACACTGCATCTAGCATGAGATCCTATGAGTTAATAGTTTACACCAAATCTCCTAAAGTGAAATAATATGGAGAACTCCAGGGCAATTTAAGATGTTCTGGCCATTTAAGATTTACCTGATTTACACCCAACCTCCTGTGCTTATCCTTCAGTAATACAGGTCTTGCTGTTCAACTTGCTACTATTTTGAGAGGTTTTACTTTTACTCTCCCCACCAAGGAATAGCCCTGTGGCTTCTCCACCAGAGTTCTGGTTCCCTGTCTCTCCCTACTGCCTCTGCCTCTCTCAGTGCCAACAGAGCACAAGAAGTACCTAGCAAGGCTTTGTTTTTAACTCAGAGATGTAGGTGTCTGGGGCTGCGGTGGATGGCACCAATCTACTTTCTCTTCCTAAGAGAATCCGCTTAGATGAATCCATGTCTGGAGTACAAAGGCATCTCCTCCAAACATTCCCTATAAGAACCTACTTGCTGCCAAGCTCAGGGGATGGAAGGAATTCAGGTTCAGGGCCAACAGTGACACTGAGTTCTCTTCCTTTCAACCTACAGGCAAGTGCTTCTGCGGCAGAGAGTACTTTCAAATAGCAAACGTGACCTTCTCTCCAATCTGTACCCAGCTAACATACAATCCCCTAACCCAGCTAGTGCCTATGGGCGGCAGGAGGTTTCATCTAAAGTGGCTTAAATAATTCTTCTCTTCTCTCCCTCTCACCATTCTTTGCCATCTCAGTGACCAGCTTTCAAACTCTGTTGACTGTAACCCACACATAAGAAATACATGTTACTTTGCAACCCAGTATTCACACATACATGCACACATGCACACAACTATCAAAAAGGTGATGCAACAATTATTTCCCTTGCTATGTATGAGGTACTTTATTTTCCCCTCTATTATATTTTACTTCATTTTTTAAAATGCTGGTCATGACCTATCAAATTGATTTTATGCCTCACTAATGGGTCACAGCTTGTAGTTTTAAAAATACTGATCCAGGGGGGCGCCTGGGTGGCTCAGTCGTTAAGTGGCTGCCTTCGGCTCAGGTCATGATCTCGGAGTCCTGGGATCGAGTCCCACATCGGGCTCCCTGCTCGGCGGGAGGCCTGCTTCTCCCTCTCCCACCCCTCCTGCTTATATTCCATCTCTCACTGTGTCTCTCTCTGTCAAATAAATAAAATCTTTAAAAAAAAAAAATACTGATCCAGATATTTGATAAGGAGCTACTAGTCTGGAAAAGGAGAGTATGAAAACCATACTTCAAAGTAATTGGAAAGTTTAAGTTTTGTTAAAAGTATACGGACAGTTCTGGTAAGATAGAAAAGATGCACTTTACCCTATTCCTCCTACTAAGTACAACTATAAACTAGAAATTATATATAAAGTAAACATAAGAAAATCCTGAAGGGTGGAGAGAAGGTGGCAGACTTCTAGGGACTAGGGAACCCAATGAATGGCATACTGCTGAACTCTCTGGTTTTCTTTTTGCCTCATTTATGTCTCAGACTTGAAGCTGAAGAACTGGCAACCTGGAAATGGCAGCAAGTGCAGACAAAGTCCACTCTCTCTAAACTAAGGACCAAGAAAGGGGAATACTACAAAGACTGAAAACTTTTAGATAATAATCACTCTATGCCAAAGACAACAGGTAAAACTGCAACCCCATCCCCACCCATGTCAGCAAAGGCCAAGTGGAAAGCCTAGACAGGATTACAACCCACTTAAGCCACAAGACACCTTAATACACCTAATGTGGGGATATCAGAAAAGGATGAGTATAACATCCTAACTGGATGGTAATGAGCTCCTCTCATCCCTGTCTATCTACAGTGACATTGCAGATATGGTGAGGAGCCTGGGCTTCTACCTCTACCCAGAGGTACCTTCTCTGGGTACTAATGAGTACTCAGAAGACAGACCTCCCCTTCCCACTAAGGTGGTGTCAGGGGAAGCCTAGTGAAGAGTCAGGACTTTTACCACTGTTCAGGGGTAACAAGACCACCCACTCTATGTGGTGCAGACCATGTGAGGAATAAATAGTGAGGAACTTTTATTTCCTGCAGCCAAGAGGTATCAGACTGAAGCCAGAATTCCCACCACTGCCCAGCATTAACAAGGAGCCTCTGCTCTGTTGTCAGTGGAGGTTTAGTGGGAAACCTGAACTTCTACCCCCATATGTCAGTGATGAGTTGATGAACCTCCCTTCCCTTCCAGAAGGGCTCCATAGGACACGAGTTTTAATAAGTTCTAGAGTCTAATAATGTAATACCCACAAGGTCAGGTTTAAGTAGAAAATCACTCATCATGACAAGAAACAGCAAAATATCAAACTGAATTTTAAAAAGATAATACATACTATCATTGAGATGACAGAAATGTCAGAATTATATGATAAATATTTTAAAGGAGCCCTCATAAAAATGCTTCAATTACCAGTTACAGACATGCTTGAGACAGATGAAAAAATATAAATTCCAGACAAAGAAACAGAAATCTTCAGCAAATAAATAGAAGATATAAAGGAGAACCAACTGGAAATTTTAGAACTGAAAAGTACAAAAACCAAATTTAAAAATTTAACAGCAGCAAATAAATAAATAAATATAAATTTAACAGCAGAATGAATATGGCAGAGGAAAGAATCAATGAACTGGAACATAGAATAGAAATAAGTCAGAGAAAGAAAGTCATTCACATGTAGAACTTAAGAGACAAAACAAATGAGCAAAGGGGGGAAAAATGAGAGAGACAGAGACAAACCAGGAAACAGACTTAGTCATAGAGAACAAACTGATGGTTGCCAGAGGGGAGGCAGGTGGGGATGAAGGAGTGCACTTGTCATGATGAGCACTGAGTTGTTAGAATCATAGAATTGCTGAATCATTATATTGTATACCAGAAACTAATGCAACACTGTATGTTAACTATACTGGAATTAAAATTAAAAATTTAATTAAAAAAAGGAAAGTTAAAAAAAAACATCTTTGACTTCTGACTTTTTGTCCAGCATATAATAAGCTTTTAAGTTGCCACTGCATCCTAACAATAAGTAAAAAGGCTAAACACAACAGAGAATCAATAACTCTTCTTGGATCCAGGAGAGAAATGAGGTTACAGGACAAACCACTGACCTCAAAACTGCAAAGACTGGAGAGAAGGAAAGATGAGCGGAGGAGTAGGGGACCCTATTTCAACTGGGCCCCGGAACTGAGCTGGATATCTACCAGACCACTCCGAGCACCCACAAAACCAGCCTGAGATGTAAGAAGATCTGGATCTCTACAAACAGAATATCGCAGGTGGTTGGTTTTGAGGTACGAAGCGGGGAGCCCTGATTCCATGGGCAGATATCGGAGGATAAACGGCAGCGGGAGGGTGCCTGGCTGTGGGGAACCTATACCCCCGGTGAGCGACAGCCTGGCGCGCTGGGGACGGGGCACAGACTTGCAGACCGGTAGCTGTGGGGAAAGGACTTTAGGGCAGCCCCCGGGGCGGAAACCCGGAGCGGCTGGGTCGCGCAGGTGAACTGGGAGCAGCTGGCGGTTTTAGAAGCACAAAGGGCAGAGACATGCCCCAACCTGGAGGCAGGACTGGGAGCGCTGCGGAGGGGCGCACAACCCAGGACGCTGCAGTTTATAGCAGCACGGACAGAAACGGAGACAGTGTGGCCTGGAGAGCTCACTGAAGAACAGACTATGGTCTCTCTGCTCTGAGGCAGAGGGTTGGAAATGGTCTCTTCTGCTCTGACTCACGGAAGAGATGCAGAAAGCCGCCAGGGAAAGCTGCCAGAGAACAAAAGCCCCAAAAACTGATTCCCACTGAGCCCATCCCCCGCCACAGGGGGGCAGGGCAACTCCGCCCAAACAGGGTTGCCTGAGTAACAGCGTGGCAGACCCCCCCCCCAGAAGACAGGCTGGGAAAACAAGAGGCCAGCAACCCTAAGGTCCCAAGAAAACAAGTGTATCTTGCTTGGGTTCTGGTCAATAATTTGGACTCTATACATTCCCTCAAACACCCATCAACAGAATGACTAGGAGGAGGAACCCTCAAAATAGAAAAGACTCAGAGATCATGACTTATGCTGCAGATTTACAAATGGATGCAGATATAACCAAGATGTCGGAGATGGAATTCAGGCTAGCAATTGTGAAGACAATGGCTAGAGTGGAGAAATCAATTAATGGCAACATAGAGTCTCTAAGGGCAGAAATGAAAGCTAAATTAGCAGAACTTAAAAATGCTATCAATGAGATCCAATCCAATCTAGATAATCTAACAGCTAGGGTAACTGAGGCAGAAGAACGAATAAGCAACCTGGAAGACAATATAATAGATAAAAAGGGAAAAGAGGAGGCCAGGGAAAAACAACTCAGAATCCATGAAAATAGAATTAGAGAAATAAGTGACACGATGAAGTGTTCCAATGTCAGAATAATTGGAATCCCGGAGGGGGTGGAGAGAGAGAGAGGACTAGAAGATGTATTTGAGCAAATTGTAGCTGAGAACTTCCCTAATCTGGGGAATGAAACAAACATTCGTGTCCTAGAGGCAGAGAGGACCCCTCCCAAGATCAAGGAAAACAGGCCAACACCCCGGCATGTAATAGTAAAACTAGCAAATCTTAGAACCAAGGAAACCATCTTAAGGGCAGTTAGGGGGAAGAGATTCCTTACGTACAAAGGGAGGAACATCAGAATAATGTCAGACCTATCCACAGAGACCTGGCAAGCCAGAAAGGCCTGGCAAGACATATTCAGGGTACTAAATGAGAAGAACATGCAGCCAAGAATATTTTATCCGGAAAGGCTTTCATTTAGAATGGATGGAGAGATGCAGGGCTTCCATGACCGGCAGAAACTGAAAGAATATGTGACCACTAAGCCGGCCCTGCAAGAAATATTAAGCGGGGTTCTATAAAAGGAGAGAGACCCCAAGAGTCATATACAACAGAAATTTACAGGGATAATCTATAAAAACAACGTCTTCACAGGCAACATGATGACAATTAATTCATATCTTTCAATAATCACTCTCAATGTGAATGGCCTAAATGCTCCCATAAAATGGCACAGAGTTGCAGACTGGATAAAAAGACAGGACCCATCCATATGCTGCCTACAAGAGACTCATTTTGAACCTAAAGATACATCCAGACTGAAGTGAAGGGATGGAGATCCATCTTCCATGCCAGTGGACCTCAAAAGAAAGCTGGGGTAGCAATTCTTATATCAGACAAATTAGATTTTAAACTAAAGTCTGTAATTAGAGACACAGAAGGACACTATATCATTCTTAAAGGGTCTATCCAACAAGAAGATCTAACAATTGTAAATATCTATGCCTCCAACATGGGAGCAGCCACCTACATAAGCCAACTGTTAACCAAAATAAAGAGTCATATTGATAACAATACATTAATTGTAGGAGACCTCAATACTCCACTCTCAGCAATGGACAGATCATCTAAGCAGAAAATCAACAAGGAAACAAGAGCCTTGAATGATACATTGGACCAGATGGACCTCATATATATTTACAGAACATTCCACCCTAAAACAACAGAATACTCATTCTTCTCGAGCGCACATGGAACTTTCTCCAGAATAGACCATATACTGGGTCACAAATCAGGTCTCAACTGATACCAAAACACTGAGATTATTCCCTGCATATTCTCAGACCACAATGCTTTAAAACTGGAACTCAATCACAAGACAAAAATTGGCAGAAATTCAAACACTTTGAAGCTAAAGACCACTCTGCTCAAGAATGTTTGGGTCAACCAGAAAATCAAAGAAGAACTTAAAACAATTCATGGAAATCAATGAGAATGAAAACACATCGGTCCAAAACCTATGGGATACTGCAAAGGTGGTCCTAAGGGGGAAATACATAGCCATCCAAGCCTCACTCAAAAAACAGAAAAATCCCGAATTCACCAACTAACTCTACACCTTAAAGAACTAGAGAAAAAGCAACAAATGATGCCTAAGCCACGCATTAAAGAGAAATAATTAAAATTAGAGCAAAAATCAATGAATTAGAAACCAGAAAAACAGTAGATCAGATCAACGAAACCAGAAGTTGGTTCTTTGAAAGAATTAATAAGATCGATAAACCACTGGCCAGACTTATCCAAAAGAAAAGAGAAAGGACCCAAATTAATAAAATTATGAATGAAAGGGGAGAGATCACGACTAATACCAAGTAAATAGAAACAATTATTAGAAATTATTATCAACAACTATATGCCAATAAACTGAGCCATCTGGATGAAATGGAGGCCTTCCTGGAAACCCATAAGCTGCCAAGACTGAAACAGGAAGAAATTGACAACCTGAAGAGGCCAATAACCAGTAACGAGATGGAAGCAGTGATCAAAAACCTCCTAAAAAACAAGAGTCCAGGGCCTGATGGATTCCCTGGGGAATTCTACCAAACATTCAAAGAAGAAATAATACCTATTCTACTGAAGCTGTTTCAAAAAACAGAAACAGAAGGAAAACTTCCAAACTCATTCTATGAGGCCAGCATTACCTTAATCCCCAAACCAGGCAAAGACCCCATCGAAAAGGAGAATTTCAGACCGATAACCCTGATGAATATGGATTCCAAAATCCTCAACAAAATCCTAGCTAATAAGATCCAACAATACATTAAAAGAATCATCCACCACAACCAAGTGGGATTTATCCCCGGGATGCAAGGGTGGTTCAACATTCGCAAATCAATGTGATAGAACACATTAATAAGAGGAGAGAGAAGAACCATGTGGTCCTCTTAATTGATGCAGAAAAAGCATTTGACAAAATACAACATCCTTTCCTGATTAAAACTCTCCAGAGTATAGGGATAGAGGGAACATTCCTCAATTTCATAAAATCCATCTATGAAAAACCTACAGCGAATATCATCCTCAATGGGGAAAAGCTGAGAGCCTTTCCCTTAAGATCAGGAACACGTCAAGGATGCCCACTCTCGCCACTATTGTTCAACATAGTACTAGAAGTCCTAGCAACAGCAATCAGAAAACAAAAAGAAATAAAAGGTATTCAAATTGGCAAAGAAGAAGTCAAACTCTCTCTTTTCGCAGATGACATGATACTTTATGTGGAAAACCCAAAAGACTCCACCCCCAAATTACTTGAACTCATACAGCAATTCAGTAATGTGGCAGGATACAAAATCAATGCACAGAAATCAGTTGCTTTCTTATACACTAACAACGCAACCGTAGAAAGAGAAATTAGAGAAACGATTCCATTTACAATAGCACCAAAAACCATAAGATACCTCAGAATAAACCTAACCAAAGAGGTAAAGGATCTATACTCTAGGAACTACAGAACACTCATGAAAGAAATTGAAGAAGACACAAAAAGATGGAAAAATATTCCATGCTCGTGGATCGGAAAAATAAACATTGTTAAAATGTCTATGCTACCCAGAGCAATCTATACCTTCAATGCTATCCCGATCAAAATTCCAATGACATTTTTCAAAGTGCTGGAACATACAATCCTAAAATTTGTATGGAATCAGAAAAGACCCCGAATCGCCAAGGAAATGTTGAAAAAGAGAAACAAAGCTGGGGGCATCACGTTGCCCGATTTCAAGCTATATTACAAAGCTGTGATCACCAAGACAGCATGGTACTGGCACAAAAACAGACGTATAGACCAATGGAACAGAAAAGAGAACCCAGATATGGACGCTCAACTCTATGGTCAAATAATCTTTGACAAAGCAGGAAAAAACATTCAATGGAAAAAAGACAGTCTCTTCAATAAATGGTGCTGGGAAAATTGGACAGCCATATGCAGAAGAATGAAACTCGACCATTCTCTAACACCATTCACAAAGATAAACTCAAAGTGGATGAAAGACCTCAATGTGAGACAGGAATCCATCAAAATCCTAGAGGAGAACATAGGCAGTAACCTCTTTGACATTGGCCACAGCAACTTCTTTCAAGATACATCTCCAAAAGCTACTGAAACAAAAGCAAGAATGAACTTTTGGGACTTCATCAAGATAAAAAGCTTCTACACAGCAAAGGAAACAGTCAACAAAACTAACAGGCAACCCAGAGAATGGGAGAGGATATTTGCAAATGACACTACAGATAAAGGGCTGGTATCCAAAATCTATAAAGAACTTCTCAAACTCAACACCCAAAAAACAATCAAGTCAAAAAGTGGGCAGAAGATATGAAAACACACTTCTCTGAAGAAGACATACAAATGGCTAACAGACACATGAAAAAATGTTCATCATCGTTAGCCATCAGGGAAATTCAAATCAAAACCACATTGAGATACCACCTTACACCAGTTAGAATGGCAAAAATGGACAGGGAAAGAAACAACAAATGTTGGATTGGTTGTGGAGAAAGGGGAACGCTCTTACACTGTTGGTGGGAAGGCAAGTTGGTACAGCCACTTTGGAAAACAGTGTGGATGGAGGTGCCTCAAAAATTTAAAAATAGAGCTACCCTATGACCCAGCAATTGCACTTCTGGGTATTTACCCCAAAGACACAGATGTAGTGAAAAGAAGGGCCATATGCACCCCAATGTTCATAGCAGCAATGTCCACAATAGCCAAACTGTAGAAAGAGCCGAGATGCCCTTCAACAGATGAACGGATAAAGAAGATGTGGTTCATATATACAATGGAATATTACTCAGCCATCAGAAAGGATGAATACCCAACTTTTACATCAACATGGATGGGACTAGAGGAGATTATGCTAAGTGAAAGAATTAAGCAGAGAAAGTCAATTATATGGTTTCACTTATTTGTGGAACATAAGGAATAGCATGGAGAACATTAGGAGAAGGAAGGGAAAAATGGGGGGGGGGGATTGGAGGGAGAGATGAACCATGAGAGAATATGGACTCTGAGAGACAAACAGGGTTTTGGAGGGGAGGGGAGAGGGGGGATTGGTTGGCCCGGTGATGGGTATTAAGGAGGGCACGTACTGCATGGAGCACTGGGTGTTATACGAAAACATGGATCGTGGATCACCACATCAAAAACTAATGATGTACTGTATGGTGACTAACATAACATAATAAAATTAAAAAAAAAAACTGCAAAGATTGATGGGTGAATACAGAGAATCATGACTTACCTGAGTAGAAACCCTGGAGCTTAAACTTCTAAAGAAACCAGTGCTCAGGTAGGAAAGCCTGAATTGTAATTGACAACTGCTGGAGGTTCAGTGTGCACAACTCCTGACAGTTAAAAACTCCAGGGAGATGCATTCATAGGAGGCCTCACATGTTTCTGAGTTTTATCTCCAGGAGCTTGACTTGGTTTGCACAGTATCAGACAAAATCCCTTTCATGTTTCCAGCAGGGAGAAGGGAAAAGGAACCATTTTAGAAAATGTCTGAGTGCTCTGTTCTACCAAGGTCTGCCCTCAGAAGAAGTTTTTTAACCAGAGTCTAAGCTGTTGAGGTTTTATCAGAGCCTAACGCCTCTATGGGAAGAGAAATATTTAAAAACAGCCATTTTTTGCCTTCCACATGGAGGAAAGGGAAATACTCAACACCATCCCCCTCTAACCTTCCCCATGAGAAAAGGGAAATACCCAACTCAAGCACATTCTAACCATCCTGTCCCAATCAAAGGCAGTAGGGGGAATAAGGGAGAGTGAGAAACACATGTGGAGTTTACAGTCTAGAGAAACTAAAATTCTGTAAAAGGCTGAGACCTAATCATAGGACTATAGAACACTTCCTTTTGCCCAACAGCCTATCTGTGGTACTCTCTTTTATCTAGTACGTCATGTCATTTCTACCAAGAAAAAATTACAAAACATACTAAGAGATAAAAAAAAAAAAACCACAATCTGAAAAAACAAAGCAAGCCTCAAAACCAGACTCATAAATAGGAGGGATGCTGGAATTATCAGACCAGGAATTTAAAATAACTATGACTGGGCACCTGGGTGGCTCAGTTGGTTAAGCAACTGCCTTCGGCTCAGGTAATGATTCTGGAGTCCTGGGATCGAGTCCCACATCAGGCTCCCTGCTCAGCAGGGGGTCTGCTTCTCCCTCTGACCCTCCCCCTCTCATGCTCTCTGTCTCCCATTCTCTCTCTCAGATAAATAAATAAAATCTTAAAAAAAATAAAATAAAATAACTATGACTTATGTGCTAAGGTTTCCAACAGATAAAACGAAGAGCATACAAGAATATATGGGCAATGTAAGCAGAGAGAGAGACATTCTAAGAAAGAACCAAAAAGAGATGCTAGGGATCAAAAACACTGTAACAGAAATGAAGAATGCCTTTGATAAGCTTTTAGTAGATTGGACATGCCGAGGAAAGAAACTCTGAGCTTGAGGATATCTCAATACAAACCTTCAAAACCAAAAAGCAAGCAGGAAAAAAAAAAAAAAAGACTGGGAAAACCGGGACAGAATATCCAAGAACTGTGGGACAACTACAAAAGTTGTAACATATATGTAGTGAGAATACTAAAAAAAAAAAATGAGAGAGAGAGAGAGAAAGGAACAGAAGAAATATTTGAAACAATAGCGACTATTAGTTTTCCCAAATTAATGTCAGACACCAAACTATAGATCTAGGAAGCTCACAGAACACCATGCACAAATAATAATATAAAAACTACACCAAAGTACATCATTTTCAAATGACAGAAAATCAAAACTGAAGAGAAAATCCTCAAAAAGCCAGAGGGAAAAAACACCTCACCTATAGAACAGCAAAGAAACTATATGTGACTTCTCAGAAACTGTGTAAACAAGTAGAGAATGAAGCAAAATATTTAAACTGTTGAGAGGAAAAATAAACCCCAACCTAGAATTCTGTGCCCTGCAAAATTATCCTTCAAAAGTGAAAGATCAAGACTTTCTCAGAAAAACAAACTGAGGGAATTTGTTGTTGACAGGCCTGCCTTGCAAGAAATATTAAAAGAAGTTCTTTAGAGAGAAGAAAAGTGATAGAGGTCAGAAACTCAGATCTACACAAAGAAAGAAGAGTATCAGAGAAGAAATAAGTGATAAAATAAAAATAAGTTATAAAATAGAAGCTTTTTATTCTTAATTGTTGTAACAGATAAGTTGGTTCAAAATATTAATAGCCACAATGTGTTTGATTATATGTGGTTTTTATTTATATATATATATATAGTTATTTAATATACATATGTTTAATATTAACATATTTAAATATTAGTATATTTGATATATATAGTGAGAGTTATATACGCTTAAGTATAAGAGAAATGAATGACAGCAAAAATAGAAAGAGCAGGAAGGAGGAAATCAAGATTATGTTGTTACTATAAGGTACTCACACTATGAAATGGCAGTGTTACTTGAAAGTAGACTTGTATTCGTTATAAATGTATATTTCAAACACTAAGGCAACCACTAAAAAAAAGTTAAAAAAAAAAAGTATAATTAAAATGCTATGGAAGGAAGAAAATGAAATTATTTAAAATTCTCAGTTAAAACCCAAAGATCACAAAAAAGAGTGGAAGACAAAATAGGAACAAAGAACAAAAGCAACAAATAGAAACAGTAACAGTTATGGCAGATATAAATATAACTATATCAATATAGTTATCACTTTGGATGTCAATGGTCTAGATTTATCAATTAAAAGACAAAGATCATCAGAGATAAAACCCAGTTATATGTTGTCTATAAGAACTCTACCTTAAATATAAAGACACATATAGATTAAGAGTAAATGGATGGAAAATATATATGCCATTCTAACACTAATCAAAAGAAAGCAGGAGTAGCTACATTAATTTCACAAAGAGCAGAGTTCAGAGCAGGAAAGTTATCAGGGATAAAGAGGTGGCATTATATAATGATTAAGAGGTCAATTCACCCAGAAGACGTAACAACCTTTAGCATGTATGGACCTATGAATAGAGTGTCAAAATATATGAGACAAAAAACTGATAGAACTGCCAGGAGAAATAGATGAATCCATCATTATAGTTGGATATTTCAACACCCCTCTATCAGAAGTGGACAGACGCAGCAGGCAGAAAATTAGTAAGGACATAGTTGAACTCAATAGCACCATTAATCAACTGAATATAATGGATATCTATAGACTATTTCATCTCAAAACAGCAGAACACACATTCTTCTTAAGTACATATGGAACATTCACCAAGACAGGGCACATTTTAGGCCATAAAACACACCTTAACAAATTTAAAAGAATACAAATCATACAATGTCTGCTTTCAGACTACAGTGTAATTAAACTAGAAATCAGTAACAGGAAGATAGCTAGAAAATCCCCCAAATACCTGGAGATTAAACAACACACTTCTAAATAACACACAGGTCAAAGAAGAAATCTCAAGAGAACTTTTTAAATTTTTGAATTAAATGAAAATAAAAACACAACTTATCCAAACTGTGGGATGCAACAAAAGCAGTGCTTAGAGAGAAATTATATTATTGAATGCACATATTAGGAAAGAAAAAAGATCTAAAATTAATCATCTAAACATCCACCCTAGGAAACTAGGAAAAGAAGAGTGAATTAAATCCAAAGTCAGCAGAAGAAAATAATAATAAAAATCAGAGCAGAAATTGAAAATAGAAATAGGAAAAAAACACAATGAAACTAAAAGCCTGTTCTTTGAAAAAAATAAATAAAATCAGTAAGTCTCTAGCCAAGCTAACTAGAGAAAAAGAGAGAGGACACAAATCACTAATATCAGAAACAAACGAGGGGACATCACTACAGACTTCATGGACATTAAAAGGATAATCAAAGAATATTATGAATAACTCTATGCCCTCAAATTTGATAACCTAGATAAAATGGATCAATTCCTTAAAAAGTATAATCTGCCAAAACTCACACAAGAAGTAGGCTATCTGAATAGGCCTATATTTATTAAAGATATTGAATCAATAATTAAAAACTTTCCAAAATAGAAAGCACCAGTCCCAGATTGGTTCACTGGTAAATTCCACCAAACATTTAAGGGAAAAATATTACACCAATTCTCTATAATCTCTTTCAGAAGACAGAAGCAGAGAAATTACTTCCTAACTCATTGTATGAGGCCAGCATTACCCTCTGACTAAAACCAGACAAAGAAATGACAAGAAAACCACAAATTTTACAAAAATCTCCCATAAACATAGATGCAAAAACTCTCAACAAAATGTTAGCAAATTGAATCCAAAAATGTAAAAAAAAAAAAAAGTATATACCGCAACCAGGTGTGATTTATCTCAGGTACGTAAAGCTGGTTCAACATTTGAAAAACAATGTAATCCATCATATAAACAGGCCACAGAAGAAAAAAATCACAAGATCATCTCAATATGTGCAGAAAAATTATTTGACAAAATCTAACACCCACGGATGATTTTTTTTGAAATCTCAGTAAACTTAGAGAGAAACTTTTTCAACTTGATACAGAATATCTATTAAAAAACCTACAGATAACATTATAATGGTGGGAAACTCAAAGTTTTCCCACTAAGATCAGCAACAAGGCAAGGATGTCCCCGCTTACCATTGTTTTTCAATATCATACTGGAAGTCCTAGAAAATGCAGTAAAATAAAAAAGGAAATAAAAATAACAGATTGGGAAGGAAGCAATAAAACTGTCTTTAAAGATGACATGATCATCTAGGTAGAATAAAAAAAAAATCAACAAAACATTCCTGGAACATTGCAGTATACAAAGTTAATACACAAAATTTATTTGCCTTCCTATATATCAGCAATGGACAAATGGAATTTGAAATTTAAAATGCAATACTACCAGGGTGCCTGGGTGGCTCAGTCAGTTGAGCCTCTGACTCTTGGTTTCAGCTCAGGTCATGATCTCAGGGTCCTGGGATTGAACCCTGTGTCAGCTCCACACTCAGCAGTAAGTCTGCTTCTCTGCCCCCTCTCCCTTTCCTCCTGCCCCTCCCCCTGCTCACATGCTCTCTCTCTCTCTTTAAAATAAATAAATAAATAAATCTTTTTTAAAAATAGACAAATACAGGTGCCTGGGTGGCTCAGTCCGTTAAGCATCCGACTCTTGATTTCAGCTCAGGTCATGATCTCCGGGTCATGGATCAATCCCCTTATCATGCACGGCTCAGCACAGAGTCTGCTCTGGATTCTCTCTCTCCCTATACCCCACACCCCCCCCTTTTAAATCAATCAATCAATCAATCACAATACTATCTACACTTGCACCCTGAAAAATGAAATACTTAGGTATAAGTCTAACACAATATATACAAGATCTGTATGAGAAAAACTACAAAACTCTGGTGAAAGAAGCCAAAAACAAACAATTAGAGATAAGTGTTCATGGATAAGAATACTCAGTATTATCAAGATATCAGTTCTTCCCAACTTGATCTATAGATTCACTGCAATCCAAATAAAAATCCAGCAAGCTATTTTGTGGATGTTGACAAATTCATTCTAAAATTTATATGGGGAGGGGAAAGACCCAAAAGCCAACACAATATTGAAAGGCAAAAACAAAGGTGGAGGACTGACACTATCCCATTTCAAAACTTACTAAAAAGCTATAGTAATTCAAACATTGGTGAAAGAATAGAAAGGTAGAAAGAAGAGAGTCCAGAAATAAACCCACATAAATATAGTCAACCTATCTTTGATAAAGCAATACAATGGAAAAAAGATAGTTTTTTTCAGTAAGTGGGGCTGGAATGATTGGACATCCACATATGAAAAATCTAAACCTAGATAAACAAAAAGTGGAATGGCAATCTGATGGAATATTATTCAGCCAAAAAAAAAAAAAAAAAAAGAAGTTCTGATACAATTGTAAGAGGGATGAGCCTTGAGGGAAGAGCAAGATGGCGGAGGAGTACAAGACCTGGATTTCATCTGGTCCCAGGAATTCAGCTGGATAGGGATCAAACCATTCTGAACACCTATGAACTCAACAGGAGATCGAAGACAAGAATAGCAACAACTCTCTGAACAGAAAAGCGACCACTTTCTGGAAGGTAGGACGTGCGGAGAAGTGAATCCGAGGTGATATTCAGGAAGATAGACAGCAGGGGAGGGGGCCCCCGTCGGCCACTTCTGGCAAGTGATAGAGCCGCAGAGCACAAAATCGGAACTTTTAGAAGTTGGCTCCACTGAGGGACGTCGCTCCTGTGGCTAAGCGGAGGGTGGAACCCTCGCAGGACAGTGTGGTCTCAGGACCCTCGGGGTCACAGAAAGACCAGGGGTGCCTGACTGCAGCAGAGCTCCCAGGGATCGGAGCGGGGAAGCTGGCTGCAGAGACGGAGCCGAGGCGCGGGCTCTCAGCTCGGGGTTGCCATAAACCGTGATCCACGGCATAGTCGGGCCACTGCTCCTCCAGCAGGGACCCAACAAGCGGCAGATCCGGGAAGACTCCCCTTCCTCCCCCGGGAGGAGCGGCACGGGAGCACACCGCAGGGATCTGCTGGGTTTGCAGACTCCACACCAAGTCGGGTGCCACAGATAGAAATGCTCGGTCACAGGCCAGGTGAGCACAGAGTGCTGCCGGACACGGGGGAGATGGGAGTGATTGACTGCTTTTCTCTAGGGGCTCACTGAGGAGCGGGGCCCCGAGTTCTCAGCTCCTCCAAGGCAGAGACTGGAAGGCCGCCATTTTCACTCTCGGCCTCCAAAGCTGTACGGAAAGCTTGCAGGGAACAAAAGCTCCCGACAGCAAACCCAAGCAGATTACTTAGCCCAGATGGGCAAGGGCGGGGCAATTCCCCCTCCGGCAAAGACATTTGGGAACCATGGCAACAGGCCCCTCCCCCAGCAGATGAGCAAGAACAGCCAGCCAAGGTGGCTCAGTCGTTAAGTGTTTGCCTTCAGCTCAGGTCATGATCCCAGGGTCCTGGGATCGAGCTCCACATCGGGCTCCCTGCTCAGCGGGGAGCCTGCTTCTCCCTCTCCCCCTGCTTATGTTCCCTCTCTAGCTCTGTCTCTCTCTGTCAAGTTAATAGATAAAATCTTAAAAAAAAAAAAAAAACTGCCAGCCAAGACCAAGTTTACTGATCAATGAGAACAGCAGAACTCCAGCGCTAGAGGAATACCGCATATAGAATTCATGGCATTTTCCCCATGATTCTTTAGTCTTTCAAAGTTAATTTTTTTTTAACTACTTTTTTTTTAATTTTTTTTCCTTTTTAAACCACCATCTTACCAATCCCTTTTTAAAAAAATCTTTTCTATTTTTCATTTTTAGAGTCATATTCTATCCCTTCATAGTAGTTACCCTTATTTTTGGTGTATATATATATATAAGTTGTTCTCTCTTTAAAATTTTGGGATACAGTTTCTTCTAACAGATCAAAATATACACTAAATCTCTAGTGTATGGCTTTGTTCTACTCTCCTGCCTGATCACATTCTCTCCCCTTTTTTTTTTTAAATCCTCTTCTTTTTTCAACCAACTTATCTTATCAATTCCTTTTATAAAATCTTTTATAATTTTCATCTTTACAGTCATATTCAATCCCTTCATCATATTAACCCTTTTGTTTGTACATATATAAGTTTCTCTTTCTATAAAATTTTGGGAGGCACTTTCTTCTAACAGACCAAAACACTCCCAAAATCTAGTGTGTAGCACTGATCTATGCACCAGCCTGATCATATTTGATCATCTTCTATTTCTTTGTTTTGTTTTGTTTTTGTTTTTTTCTTTTCTTCTCTTTTTTCTTTCTTTCCCTTTCTTTTCCCCCGGTTTCAGGTCTTTTCTGATTTGTTTGGTGTATATATTCTGGGGACCTTGTTACCCTGTTAGTATTTTGTTCTCTCATTCATCTATTCTCCTCTGGACAAAATGACAAGACGGAAAAAAATCACCTCCACCAAAAGAAAAAGAGGCAGTACCGACTGCCAGGGACCTAATCAACACGTACATTAGGAAGATGTCAGAACTAGAGTTCAGAATGATGATTTTAAAGATACTAGCTGGGCTTGAAAAAAACATGGAGCTTATTAGAGAAACCCTTTCTGGAGAAATAAAAGAACTAAAATCTAACCAAGTCAAAATCAAAAAGGCTATTGATGAGGTGCAATCAAAAATGGAGGCTCTAACTGCTAGGATAAGTGAGGCAGAAGAGAGAATTAGTGATACAGAAGACCAAATGATGGAAAATAAAGAAGCTGAGAAAAAGACACATAAACAACTACTGGATCACAAGGGCAGAATTTGAGAGATAAGTGATACCATAAGATGAAACAATATTAGAATAATTGGGACCCTAGAAGAAGAAGAAAGAGAGGGGCAGAAGGTATATTGGAGCAAATTACAGAAGAGAACTTCCCTAATTTGGGGAAGGAAACAGGCATCAAAATCCAGGAGGCACAGAGAACCCCTCTCAAAATCAATAAAAATAGGTCCACACCCCGACATTTAATAGTAAAATTTACGAGTTTCAGAGACAAAGAGAAAATCCTGAAGGCAGCTCGGGACAAGAGATCTGTAACCTACAATGGTAGAAACATTACACTGGCAACAGACCTATCCACAGAGACCTGGCAGGCCAGAAAGGACTGGCAGGATATATTCAGAGCACTAAACAAGAAAAATATGCAGCCAAGAATACTATATCCAGCTAGGCTGTCATTGAAAATAGAAGGAGAGATCAAAAGCTTCCAGGACAAACAAAAACTAAAGGAATTTGCAAACACAAAATCAGCCCTACAAGAAATATTGAAAGGGGTCCTCTAAGCAAAGAGAGAGCCTAAAAGCTACATAGACTAGAAAGGAACACAGACAATACACAGTAACAGTCACCTTACAGGCAATACAAGGGCACTAAATTCCTATCTTTCAATAGTTACCCTGAATGTAAATGGGCTAAATGCCCCAATCAAAAGACACAGGCTATCAGATTGGATTAAAAAACAAGACCCATCGATATGCCGTCTGCAAGAGACTCATTTTAGACCTAAACACACCCCCAGATTGAAAGTGAGGGGGTGGAAAACCATTTACCATGCTAATGGACACCAAAAGAAAGCTGGGGTGGCAATCCTTATATCAGGCAAATTAGACTTTAAACCAAAGACTGTAATAAGAGATGAAGAAGGACACTATATCCTACTTAAAGGGTCTATCCAACAAGAAGATCTAACAATTATAAATATCTATGCCCTAACATGGGAGCACCCAATTATATAAACCAATTAATAACAAAAGCAAAGAAACACATTGACAACAATACAATAATAGTGGGGGACTTTTAACACCCCCCTCACTGAAATGGACAGATCATCTAAGCAAAAGATCAACAAGGAAATAAAGACTTTAAATGACACACTGGACCAAATGGACTTCACAGACATATTCAGAACATTCCATCCCAAAGCAACAGAATACGCATTCTTCTCTAGTGCCCATGGAACATTCTCCAGAATCGATCACATCCTAGGTCACAAATCAGGTCTCAACTGGTACCAAAAGATTGGGATCATACCCTGCCTATTTTCAGACCACAATGCTTTGAAACTAGAACTCAATCACAAGAGGAAAGTTGGAAAGAACTCAAATACCTGGAGGTTAAAGAGCATCCTACTAAAGAACGAAGGGTCAACCAGGAAATTAAAGAAGAATTTAAAAAATTCATGGAAACCAATGAAAATGAAAACACAACTGTTCAAAATCTTTGGGATGCAGCAAAGGCAGTCCTAAGAGGAAAGTACAGAGCAATACAAGCCTTTCTCAAGAAACAAGAAAGGTCTCAAATACACAAACTAACCCTACACCTAAAGGAGCTGAAGAAAGAGCAGCAAATAAAGCCTAAACCCAGCAGGAGAAGAGAAATAATAAAGATCAGAGCAGAAATCAATGAAACAGAAACCAAAAGAACAGTAGAACAGATCAATGAAACTAGGAGCTGGTTCTTTGAAAGAATTAACAAGATTGATAAACCCCTGGCCAGACTTATCAAAAAGAGAAATGACCCAAATCAACAAAATCATGAATGAAAGAGGAGAGATCACAACCAACACCAAAGAAATACAAACAATTATAAGAACATATTATGAGCAACTCTATGCCAGCAAATTAGAGAATCTGGAAGAAATGGATGCATTCCTAGAGATGTATCAACTACCAAAACTGAACCAGGAAGAAATAGAAAACCTGAACAGACCTATAACCACTAAGGAAATTGAGCAGTTATCAAAAACCTCCCAACAAACAAAAGCCCAGGGCCAGATGGCTTCCCAGGGGAATTCTACCAAACATTTCAAGAAGAATTAATACCTATTCTTCTGAAACTGCTCCAAAAAAATAGAAATGGAAGGAAAACTTCCAAACTCGTTTTATGAGGCCACCATTACCTTGATCCCAAAACCAGACAAAGACCCCATCAAAAGGAGAATTACAGACCAATATCCTTGATGAACATGGAAGCAAAAATTCTCACCAAAATACTAGCCAATAGGATCCAACAGTACATTAAAAGGATTCTTCACCGGGGGGGAAATCGGAGGGGGAGATGAACCATGAGAGATGATGGACTCTGAAAAACAAATTGAGGGTTCTAGAGGGGAGGGGGGTGGGAGGATGGATTAGCCTGGTTATGGGTATTAAAGAGGGCACGTTCTACATGGAGCACTGGGTGTTATGCACAAACAATGAATCATGGAATACTACATCTAAAACTAATGATGTAATGTATGGTGATTAACATAACAATAAAAAATTAAAAAAAAAAAAGGATTCTTCACCATGACCAAGTGGGATTTATCCCTGGGCTGCAAGGTTGGTTCAACATCCACAAATCAATGTGATACAATACATTAATAAAAGAAAGAACAAGAACCATATGATCCTCTCAATAGATGCAGAAAAAGCATTTGACAAAGTACAGCATCCTTTCTTGATCAAAACTCTTCAGAGTATAGGCATAGAGGGTACACACCTCAGTATCATAAAAGCCATGTATGAAAAACCCACAGCAAATACCATTCTCAATGGTGAAAAACTGAGAGCTTTCCCCCTGTGGTCATGAACATGGCAGGGATGTCCACTATCACCACTGCTATTCAACATAGTATTAGAAGTCCTAGCCACAGCAATCAGACAACAAAAGAAATCAAAGGCATCCAAATCGGCAAAGAAGAAGTCAAACTCTCACTCTTTGCAGATGATATGATACTTTATGTGGAAAACCCAAAAAACTCCACCCCAGAACTTCTAGAAATCATACCGGAATTCAGTCAAGTGGCAGGATATAAAATCAATGCACAGAAATCAATGGCATTCCTATACACCAACAAGACAGAAGAAAGAGAAATTAAGGAGTCGAGTCCATTTACAATTGCACCCAAAACCATAAGATACCTAGGAATAAATCTAACCAAAGAGGCAAAGGATCTGTACTCAGAAAACTATAAAATACTCATGAAAGAAACTGAGGAAGACACAAAGAAATAGAAAAATGTTCCATGCTCATGGACTGGAAGAACAAATATTGTGAAGATGTCAATGCTACCTAGAGCGATCTACACATTCAATGCAATCCCCATCAAAATACCATCCACTTTTTTCAAAGAAATGGAATAATCCTAAAATTTGTATGGAACCAGAAAGGACCCCAAATAGCCAGAGGAATGTTGAAAAATAAAGCAAAGCTGGTGGCATCACAATGCCAGACTTCAAGTCCTATTACAAAGTTGTCAAGACAGTATGGAACTGGCACAAAGACAGACACATAGATCAATGGAACAGAATAGAGAGCCCAGAAATGGACCCTCAACTCTATGGTCAACTAATCTTCGACAAAGGAGGAAAGAATGTCCAATGGAAAAAAGACAGTCTCTTCAACAAATGGTGTTGGGAAAATGGGACAGCCATATGCAGAAGAATGAAACTGGACCACTTCCTTACACCACACACAAAGACAGACTCCAAATGGTTGAAAGACCTCAATGTGAGACAGGAGTCCATCAAAATCCTAGAGAACACAGGCAGTAACCTCTTTGACCTCAGCCACAGCAACTTCTTCCTAGAAACATCGCCAAAGGCAAGGGAAGGGCAAAAATGAACTATTGGGACTTCATCAAGATAAAAAGCTTTTGCACAGCAAAAGAAACAGTCCACAAAACCAAAAGACAACCGACAGAATGGGAGGAGATATTTGCAAATGACATATCAGATAAAGGGCTAGTATCCAAAATCTATAAAGAACTTATCAAACTCAACACCCAGAGAACAAATGATCCAATTAAGAAATGGGCAGAAGACATGAACAGACATTTTTCCAAAGAAGACATCCAAATGGCCAACGGACACATGAAAAAGTGCTCAACATTGCTCAGCATCAGGAAAATCTAAATCAAAACCTCAATGAGATACCACCTCACACCAGTCAGAATGGCTAAAATTAACAAGTCAGGAAAAGACAGATGTTGGCGGGGATGCGGAGAAAGGGGAACCGTCCTACACTGTTGGTGGGAACGCAAGCTGGTGCAGCCACTCTGGAAAACAGTTTGGAGGTTCCTCATAAAGTTGAAAATAGAGCTACCCTACAACCCAGCAATTGCACTACTGGGTATTTACCCCAAATATACAAATGTAGGGTCCGAAGGGGTACGTGCACTCTGCTATTTATAGCAGCAATGTCCACAATATCCAAACTGTGGAAAGAGCCACGATGTCCATTGACAGAGGAATGGATAAGGAAGATGTGGTATATATATATATAGGTATATATAGATATAGATATAGATGTATAGATATAGATATATATAGATATATATAGATATACACACACACAATGGAATATTATGCAGCCATCAAAAGGAATGAGATCTTGCCATTTGCAACAACGTGGATGGAACTGGAGGGTATTATGCTGAGCGAAATAAGTCAATCAGAGAAAGACATGTATCATATGACCTCACTGATATGAGGAATTCTTAATCTCAGGAAACAAACTGAGGGTTGCTGGAGTGGTGGGGGGTGGGAGGGATGGGGTGGCTGGGTGATAGACAATGGGGAGGGTGTGTGCTATGGTGAGTGCTGTGATTTGTATAAGACTGTTGAATCAGACCTATACCTCTCAAAGAAATAATACATTATATGTTAAAAAAAAAAAAAAAAAAGAAGATAGCAGGAGGGGAAGAATGAAGGGGGGAAATCGGAGGGGGAGACAAACCATGAGAGACTATGGACTCTGAAAAACAAACTGAGGGTTCTAGAGGGGAGGGTGATGGGGGGATGGGTTAGCCTGGTGATGGGTATTAAAGAGGCACGTTCTGCATGGAGCACTGGGTGTTATACGCAAACAGTAAATCATGGAACACTACATCAAAAACTAATGATGTAATGTATGGTGATTAACATTACATAATAAAAAAAAGAAAAGAAAAAAAAAAAGATGGATGAGCCTTGAAAACATTGTGCTAAGTGAACTAAGCCAGACATAAGACAAATATTACTATTCCACTTACATGAAATATGTAGAATAGACAAATTCATAGAGACCAAAAGTAAAGTAGAGGCTACCAGAGGCTGGGAGGAGGTGGAAAGGGAGAGTGATTGATTAATGAGTGCAGAGTTTCTGTTTGAGGTGATAAAAGTTTTAGAAATAAGATAGTAATTATGGTTGTACAACACTGTTAATGTAAATAATGCCACTGAATTGTATACTTAAAATGGAAAACCTTGTTATATGTATTTCACTATTATAAAAAAATATCTAAGTAAATCCCAAAAAGGATAAACCTAAAGAAAAACATGTCATAGTCAAATTCTGAAAACTAAAACTGAGAAATAATCTTGAGAACAGCCAGAGAATAATAATAACTTGTCTACTGATAGAAAAAAACATCTGAATGATAGCATATATCTCTTCAAAAGCCATAGAAGTAAAAGGAAGTAGCACAATATTTTTCAAGGGCTGAAAGAATAGAACTGTCAATCCAGAATCCTGTATCTAGTGAAAATATCCTTCAGGCATAAATGGAAAATCATGGCATTTTTCAGATGAAGGAAATCTAAAGATTTGGCACCAGTACATCTATCCTAAAAATAATAGCTGAAGATGTTTTCTAAACACAAAAGAACTGGAATATCAGCAAGGAAGGAAGGAAGGGAGGGAGGGAGAGAGGGAGGGAAAGAGACACAAGAAAGAGGGGGAAGGAGGGAAGATAGGTAAGCAAAAATATGGTATCACATTGATTTTTTACTTTTTTAAAGATTTTATTTATTTATTTTGAGAGAGAGAGAGCACACACAGAGGGAGAGTAAGAGGGAGAAGCAGACTCCCTGCTGAGCAGGGAGCCCAATGCAGGGCTTGATCCCAGGAACCCAGGATCATGACCTGAGCCGAAGGCAGACACTTAACTGACTGAGCCACCCAGGTGCCCCAATATTTTATTTTTTAATTTTTTTTACTGATGTATAGTTGACACACAATGTTACATTAGTTTCAGGTGTACAATAGAGTGATTTTACAACTCTACCATTATGCTATGTTTACCACAAGTGTAACTATCACACCAATTGATATTTTAATATTAAACCAGCCTTGTATCCCTGGAATAAACTCCATTTGGTTGTAGTGTATAATTCTTTTTATATACTGTTAAACTCCATTTGCTAATATTTTGTTAGGATATTCTCATGAAGGATATCTGACTGCAGTTTTTTTTGTTTTTTTTTTTGTACTGTCTTTGTCTACTTTTGGTATCAAGGTAATACTAACTTTATAAAATGAATTGGGAAGTGTTTCCTCCTTTTCTATTTTCTGGAAGAACTTGAGAATTGTCTCAGTCTTGATATTGGTAATTTATGTCTTCTCTATTTTTTTCTTTTGTCAATATTGCAAGAAGAGTGTCAATTTTATTGATCTTTTTAAATAACCAGATTTTTGTTTCTTCTATTTTCTCTAGGGTTTTTTTTTTCCCATTTCATTGATTTCTGCTCTTATCTTTATTATTTCTTCCTTTTGCATGCTTTGGGTTCATATACTCTTTTTTCTCTAGATTCTTGAGGAGAGAGTTTACATGGTTGATAACAGACTCTTCCTCTTTCCTAATATATGTATTTAGTGCTATAAGTTTCCCTCTTTTCAATGTTTTAGCTATGTCCTACAAATATGACTTCCATCACTCTTATTCAACATAGTTCAAGTTCTAGTCAGTACAATCAAGCAAGAAAAGGAAGTTAAATATATACTTATTGAAAGGAAGAAATAGAACTGTCTCTCATTTTTAGATGACATGACTGTCTTTATATAATAAATGTTTTAAAACTCATAGAATAATTCACCAAAGTTGGAAAATACAAATAAACATACAAAATCAATTATATTTCTATATCCCAGCAAAAAACATGCAGACACCAAAACTGAAAACACAACACTATTTACAATAACTCAAAAAAATCTAACAAAATATGTACAGGATTTATATGCTAAAAACTGTAAAATTCTGATAAAATAAATCAAAGATCTAAATTAATGGAGAAACATACCATGTTCATAGATTAGAAGACTGAACATAGTAAAGATGCCAATTTTTCCAAATTGATATACAAGTTCAATGCATTTTCTACCAAAATTTAAAAAAAAAAATCTTGCGGATATAGACAAGATTATTGTAAAATTTATATGGAAAAAGTGAAGGAACTACAATAGCTAAAGGCAATTTTGAATAATAAGAATATTCTACTTGAGGAATTTCTGGGTGGCTCATTTGGTTAAGCATTTGCCTTCAGGTCAGGTCATGATCCTAGGGTACCGGGATGGAATCCTGCATCGAGCTCCTTGCTCAGCGGGGAGCCTGCTTCTCCCTCTGCCTGCCGCTCCCCCTGCTTGTGTTCTCTCTGACAAATAAATAAAATCTTTATAAGAACATTCTACTTGATTCTAAGACTTAATATATAACCACAGTAATCAATACTGTGTGGTGTTGGTAGAGAAATCAGCAGATGGATCACTGAAACAGAAAAGAAGACCCAGATACAGGCCACATAGATATGCACAACTTATTTGTGACAGAGGTACAAGAGTAATTCAATGAAAGCAAGAGAGTTTTTTCAACAAATGGTACTAGATCAATTGCACAACTCTTAGTATTAAACAACAACAAAATCCACCTTGACGTAGGTCTTACCCCTTAAGCAAAACTTAACTCAAAATATATCATAGGCTTAAATGTAAAATATAAAGCTATAATGTTTTAGAAAACAACATAGGAACATCTTCAGAATATAGGGCTAGGCAAAGAGTTCTTAGACTTGATACCAAAACATGATACATATAAGTAAAAACTAATAAACTGGATTTTATGAAAATTTTTAAAAATATGTTCAACAAAAGATCTTCTTAATAGGCTGAAAAGACAAGCTACAGACTGAGAGAAAATATGCAAACCACATATCTAATGAAGAACCAGTATGTAGAACATATAAGTAACTCAATTCGACAGTAAAAAATAAAAAATAGGGGCCCCTGGGTGGCTCAGTCAGTTAAGCGTCTGCCTTCGGCTCAGATCATGATCCTGGGGTCCTGGGATCAAGCCCTGCATTGGGCTCCCTGCTCAGAGGGGCGTCTGCTTCTCCTCCCTCTGCCCCTCCCCCCACCTCATGCTCTCTCCCTCTCTCTCGCTCGCTCTCACTCTCAAATAAATAAAATCTTAAAAAAATAAAAAATTTAAAAAATAAAAACAAAAATATAATTAGATAAACAAAAGACATAAAGAGACATTTCATTAAAGTGGATATAGAGATGGCAGGTAAGCACATGAAAATACGTTTAACATCATTAGTCATTAGAGAAATGCATATTAAAATCACAATAAGATCATTACACATCTATCAGAATGACTAAAATAAAAAATTGTGACACCAAAGGCTGGGAGAATGTGGAAAAACTGGATCACGCATGCATTGCTAATGGGAATGTAAAATGGTACACCCAACTCTGGAAAACAGTTTGGCACTTCCTTAAAAAACTAAACATGTAACTACCATATAACCCAGAAAATGCACTCCTGGGAATTTGTCCCGGAGAAATGAAAACTTACATTCACACAAAAACCTACTTAAACATTTATAGCAGCTTTATTTTGATATTTCAAACTAAAAACAACCCAGGTGTCCTTCAATGGGTGAATGGTTAAACACACTGTGGTGGTACCTCCGTATCATGGAATGCTACTCAACAATAAAAAGAAATAAACTACTGATACATGCATCAACCTGGATACATCTTCAGAGTATTATGATGAGTGAAAAAGACCAAAAGGTCCCACACTATTTTGTTTACATAACAATTTATGAAATGACAAAATTATAAAAATGGAGAACAGATCAATGGTTATCCGAAGTTAAGCAGGTGGGGGCACCTGGGTGGCTCGGCTGGTTGGGTGCCCAACACTTGATTTCGGCTCAGGTCATGATCTCAGAGTTGTGGGATCAAGCCCCACATCAGGCTCTGCACTCAGAGTCTGCTTGTCCCTCTCCCTCTGCTCCTCCCCCCACTCTCATGTGCTCGCTGTCTCAAATTAAGATAAATAAATAAATTCTTTAAAAAAAATAAAAAGTTTAGGAGGGGGTAGGGTCAGGAGGGGCATCCCCTCGTGATGATGGAAATGTTCTGTATCTTGGCCAAATCACGTCAATATGCTGCTTGTGATATTGTACTACAGTTTTGGAAGATGTTACCATTGAGGAAAACTGGATAAAGGAGGGTAATGTAGATCTCTGTGCATTATTTTGTACAAATGCATGTGAATATACATTTATTTCAAAGTAAAAAAGTTAATTTTTTTTAAAAAGTGTCTGGACAGCATGAGCTGGAGACCTGAATTTTTTAACTTTCATCCATGGACCTTAGGCAAGTCACTTCACCTTCCTGGGCTTCGGTTTTCTTACCTGTGGAGCAGAATGGCAAAAGCTAGCTCAAAGTTCACTTGATTTTGATGTATAAATATAGAAAGCAAAAGCAGGATGAAGGAAGTGTGCACACAGTGATAATATTACCAGCCTTGCCTACCTTACAGGGCTATTTTGAAAATAGTATGGCAGAGAATATCCCGAAGTGAACTGGAAACAGCAAAGTATTATGCCAAAATTAGTTATTATTGCATTCTTTCTAGGCTAAAAAAAAAAAAAAAACCAAAAACCCACGGGAGAGGGATCTGGATACATCCTGAAGGACATAACAGTTAATAAAATAATTGGGTTAAATTGCCTGAGGTTATCATGTGGAAAGAATAACACTTGATACGGCTTTATTGTGTCTTGTCTCTTACCCTTCTACCTCCTGCTACTGCTACACCTTCAGCCTCCTGAGGCTGGACAGAGAGCCTCACAGCCTAAGGCTGTAAGCTTTCGAGTCTCCCACATCCACATAGGAGGGAGGAGGACAGTTACTGTACGTAACAAGCGATCTCCTGAAAGCTAACCATATGTGTTGGCACCCATTCTCCATTCTTAAGACAGGATCCACTTCATCCTCTTGAAGAAAAAAAAAACAGAACAATATTTTATAGATTGGGGGTGAAAGAGAAGCAGAAATAATAGAACTAGCAATCTCAAGTCATCCAACGACCACTGGCAACCCATATGATGAGCCCTACAACACTCAAGAAAGCATTCTATTCAAGGTCAACCAAAAAGCCGGGGAGACAGAGAAATAAAGGGAGCAAGGAAAAGGCAAAGGTCACTTAGCACAGCAGTCTAGAGAATTATAGGCTTTTTCTGACACCTGGCATGTGGGCAAAAGGATAGTCCAACACCCACAGATAAGAAATTACTTTGCCACCCATCATAAAAACACAGTAGTGGCCCCTAAGTGGCCCCTTACAACCCCTTAATTGCAGAGAGATATGCAGCAGGAGACAGCAGGTCCACTCGGTCAAATAAAGGGAAGATGGGGATGTTTGTTTCATTTCTTCTAGGGCACCTGAAGTAAAAGAAGGAAGAGAAAAGAGGCCTTAGGACACTTGAGAGACAGAAATGAAGGAAAGCCACATAGCAGGAGTTCATGTAAATTTATTGAGTAGATATATTCACTGAAGATGTGAGGTCTTCCTAAGCCTGGGGCCTTCACACCTCTAGAGAGCCCATGACAGAGCTTCATGTGAAAAGAACCAAAGCAAACTGGTGGATAATTGGGCACAAGACAAATCCCTTTGCCTCAACTGGTTGTGAACGTTACTGTTCAAATAATTTCCACAGTTCCTTACTTACTGCCATAAAGAATTTTAGAATTTTATGGAAGCACCTTACAAAAAGAAAACACAATACTTTTCTAGGGAAAAGTTAGGATTTGTCAGCAAAGGGCATTATTAAGTAAATGGCCCATTCCAGGATGCAAGAGCTATTCCAAACACCTTGAAAAGAAACAATGTAACTCACAGAGAAAAAAAGATTACTTCCAGATGGAAAACTGTTCTTTCTCCTCCACCAAACCCCATAGCTTTATTAAGATGTAATTACCTTTAAAGCATATAATGTGATGATTTGGTATACATATATATTGTGAAATGATTACCATAATAGGGTTAGTTAACAACTCCATCACCTCACATAATTACCTTGTGTGTGTATGTATGTGGGGTGGGAAGGGATTGGTAAAGAACATTTCAGATCCACTCTCTTAAACTTTCATGCATATAATACAGTATTGTTAACTATTGTCACCATGCTATACATTAGATCCTCAAAACTTATTCATCTTATAACTGGCAGCTTGCACCCTTTGACCCACATCTCCCCATTTCCCCCAATTCCCAGTCCCTGGCAACCACCATTCTATGCTGTTTATATGAGTTTATATGAGTTTGGCTTTTTTAGGTGGAAGATTGTTCTTAAGTTCCATTCCAATTCATATATTGCTAGCACTGTGGTGAGAGGAAAAACAATTTTTAAAACTGTGTCTATATGCAACAAGTTTATAATCAAGAAAAAACCAAAGAGCCCTGTGTATAGTGAATAGCTAATGATTAACTTATATATTTCAATCTACTAAAGATAGCTTAGAGATTACATACATATATATTTTTACATATATATTACATGTATAAATATAAGCATAGAATATTTGAAAGTGGGATTTTCTCCTTGGTTCCAAATATATCTACTCAATAAATTTACATGAACTCCTGCTATGTGGCTAGCAGTGTGCTAGGCACAGGGTTGCAAAGATGACTGATATACAGTCAAAAAGGAGAGAGAGATGGGTGCTTATAATTACAAAATAGTGAACTGTTTGGGGGTGGTGGCAAGAACAAGACAGGATGATTGACAAAAAGGGATGAATAAATTCTCTGGCTGATGGAGAAGTTGCAGGGGAAAGATGGAGTGGTGGTGGAAGGATAGGAGAGGGAGTCAAAAAGTCAATGGTCACTCTTTAGTTATGACCTATAAGTGGCTTGAAATAGGAGAAGGAATTGTGTAGGCAGGAACTAGGTGCCTGACTGCTTCTTGTTGAACAAATTCCCAAATAATAATTATAGTTATTTTCCTGGTATTCCCTGGTTGTATCTAATTTACTTTCCTAAAACATAAGAGCAACATTAGAGTGACTTCTTCCATGGGACTTGCTTTATTGAGTTTGATGATACTTCTGGTAAATTTTTCACTGTAATTTTCCCCCTCTAGCTTCCCTAACATAATATTTATCTGAAAGCAATTGCAAGAGAAGATGTAATCACCTTGACTCAAGGCACGATACCCCTGATTTCCTGGCCTTTTATCTCTTTCCTATAACTTTGGTACCGACCATAAATACCAGTGACTCGGAAGCAAACATACGTGGAGATGGTTGTGGGACATGCTTTTCTCACAATGTCTAAACTCAACTTCCTATTTCTGGTCTGAAATATGATTCTTGTTCTGTTAACTTCCTCTTGTATTTCCCATGACAACTGAGACAAGATACCAGTTTGATTTTAGACCAAGCTGCATCAGACCACCTACCACGGGGAGTTCATACTAGAAACAAGGGGAGTCTCTCTGTAGCCAGAAGCTCATTCACAGTTTAGAGTGAGGCAAGGGTAAAATCAGAGCCACTGGTTAAAAGCCCCAAGCCCACAATTTTCTCCTTTATTCACATTTTCTATTATGCACTTGGAGACATGCCCATGCACTGATGAACAATTGTATTCTGCATTTTGCATTCTGCTTTGTTTGTGGAGACCTGGATAGATTTGTGGACACTGGGATAAATTATGTGAAGTGATGTGGCTATTCTTTACTGTTTCAAGTGATGAGAGCTGGAAGCCCATGGACATCTAGAGAAATTATTTTCAGAAAATGAGCAGTGGTAGAGGATCATGTGATGAACTCTAGGCACAGAAATAAATTATGATCTGAAACATTTGTTATTCCTGATGGAGCTAGGCCCTCATTTGGGTTTGGAGATTGTTGTGATGTATGTATCTCAAACAGAAAATTCCTCAACCTTTGCTACAATATGAACTCCTGAGCTGAAGGTAAGGTATGAGCCACTGATCATCCAAAATTTGAGTTGTTTTCCATGCTCTTGTTTCCATATTTACTATATATTGAGAAGGGTTCTGAAAATTAACTCCTTCATCGAGACATCAAGCCATAGGAAATTCTGTTTTATACTGGGCTACAGGAATTTGAAAGTCCTTCTTCTAAATTCATGAAGCCAGTTAGGCACAAAAATTTCTCACAAGGATAATTTGAAGGCCTTTTCGGCTAAGAGACACAATAAAAACAACAGATCTTATTTTTCACTGGATAAAGCCATTATAAATTGAGAATTTCATTTGGGGCCACTGTAGATGCATAATGAACCAATTAGAAGATGTCCTGTCTTGATTACATGATAAAAATCTAGGTAATTCTCTGATGTTGACTTTCCATGAATTGTGGCCCTTATCACAGAATAAACTATTTAAAATAACCAAAATGGAAAGTTTCAGTTTTCTGGCACAGAACAGCATCCTTTTCTTCCTTCCTTTCCTGATTACAACAATCTCAGGGCATGGCACATTTCATTTCTATCAATTTGGATCTCATTTCTGGCCTCATGCCCATTGGGCCCAGTTATGTTCAAGGGCATTTTGGAATGTGTTAAGTGGCAGGTGTAATCACTTGTACTTTTATACCTCTGAGCATGGATGGGAAAGGATCCCCAGCATCAATCTTCTGGATCCTTGGCCCAGGTTGTGGTATGGCAGGATGTGACTGCCTTGCTCAATAAAGGTCACCTAGCTCTGAGTAACTTTGTGTCAGGAAATTCTGAGATGCTAATTTTTTTTTTAATTTTTTTTATTGTTATGTTAATCCCCATACATTACATTAGTTTTAGATATAGTGTTCCATGATTCATTGTTTGTGCATAACACCCAGTGCTCCATGCAGAACGTGCCCTCCTCAATACCCATCACCAGGCTGACCCATCCTCCCACCCCCCTCCCCTCTAGAACCCTCAGTTTGTTTTTCAGAGTCCATCGTCTCTCATGGTTCTTCTCCCCCTCCGATTTCCCCCCCTTCATTCTTCCCCTCCTGCTACATTCTTCTTCTTCTTTTTTTCTTTCTTAACATATATTGCATTATTTGTTTCAGAGGTACAGATCTGAGATTCAACAGTCTTGCACAATTCACAGCGCTTACCAGAGCACATACCCTCCCCAGTGTCCATCACCCAGTCACCCCATCCCTCCCACCCCACCCCCCACTCCAGCAACCCTCAGTTTGTTTCCTGAGATTAAGAATTCCTCATATCAGTGAGGTCATATGATACATGTCTTTCTCTGTTTGACTTATTTCGCTCAGCATAATACCCTCCAGTTCCATCCACGTCGTTGCAAATGGCAAGATGAGATGCTAATTTTGTCAAGAACTTAGCTTTAGGAAATGAGTTGATTTTGTTTTCTGCTGTTCTGCTAAAGCTGCCATCCTGAGTTTCTGATTACATGTGAAAGCATTGCCTATTGTTCCACAGAAGGACCACTGTCAGCATCCAACTGTTGTGTCTAATAGGGAAGGCAGGACACTCTCTGCCTATGGAATCTGTGTCACTCTTGACTTGCCTGACTGCTCCCCCTCTGACTCAAACATGTACCTTATAACATTTTCCTTGGGAGCCAAAAAGAACAGTGAATAAGCAAATCCTCTGCTGGAGCTGAATAAGTGGCAAACCTCATAAAGAAAAAGATGATAATGGGCCTTATACAGAACACCTCACTCTGAGCTGGCTGCTGGCATATTGGGGTGTGTGCCCCCTGGCTTATCTGGGAGCACAGATGACCTGAGGCTGGCTTATCAGTCAGTCCTACTGTGACCTCACAGAGATCACTGATAGCTAATATTAAGTACCAAAGTGGTACCCATAGTTCTTGGCCTTAGCAGCCAAGGACTCAACTGAGTGGTAGGATTCACTACCTAAGCTTATTGCAGTGAGCTTATTAGGAAGTAGCTAAAATGATAGGGAGTATGCACGACAGAGTGGGGAAGAGCATCAAAGCCAGGTGCACAGGCTTTGGGTTTGGACTATAGCATTTAACATGGGTAACCTAAGGCAAACCTTATTAATTCTTGATTTTCTCATCCATTCAATCACTTGTGTGACAAATGCATGTTGAGCAACTACTATGTGTGAGGTGCCATACTAAGGACTGGGAAGCAATGAACAAAGTTGCATGGAGCTTGCAGTCTTGTTGGGGGAGATAATGAACAAAATAAATAAGCAAAATAAAGTATGTTCAATGGTAAGAATGGTCTTGAAATAAAACAGCACCTATTTCTTAGAATTGTTATGCAGGTTACATGAGATGGTATCTGGCCCTAAACAAGCTCTAATATTGCAAGTGGCACTAATATTAGGAAAGCACTAATAGGAAACAAATTATTTCTGTTTGAAGTCTGTCTTCTTCAACAAGTTTATAATCTACTAAGTGGGGGGAAGCAAGAGTCCTAAGGGACTGAACAGATCACACAAAATATGACCCATAGAGGATCACTACTCTGTCCTAGGCCTCCCACAACCTTCCCCTTTCTCTCTTTCCATGAGCCTAAAGATTCAGGTCCTCTCGAGACCTGCCATGACACACCCAGGGCAAGACAAAAGTTCTTCTTCTCCAGCACTGACTGCTAGGAAGAATGGAGTCTCCTTTTATGATATGATGCACAACAAGGTTTGCGTCCTTTTCATTCAATGTTTTTCTGCTATTTCCATAGGAAAGCAGTTGTTCAACCGTAATTACAAAAAAAAATGACAAACTTGGAGAACTTACAAAGCTTCCAGCAGCACTGTGTCTGGTCAGTGTTCCTGACCTCAGAGGTACTCATAACCTGAACATCCCAAACATATTCTCTTTCCTCAACACCCTGCCTCTTGTCTTCTGCTCTTTTCTGGGTCCCTTAGACCTTTGCTACTCAAACTGTGGTCCATGGACCAGGAACACCAGCATCATCTGAGTGCTTGTTAAAAATTCAGAAGCTTAGAACTTCTAAATAAAAACCTTCATTTTAACAAGATACCCTGGTGATTTGTGTGCACACTGACATTCAAGGAGCACTATTTTGGTCCTTCTCTCTTGCAGAGTGAAGACAGGATAGCAGGTGTTAAAAAATGATAATGATGATAACAGTAAAAAAAAAAATAACAGCATTACAACTACCACTACCAACACTAATAATAGGATTTACTGAGAGTGTACTACCTGAAAGGACCATGCTACGGGCTTTCTATTCAATAGCTCCTTTAACTAGTGCCTATTCTAGTGTCCCTTATGTCTCAGTAAATTTTAGGATTTCCCATCTCAGGATATCCCTCGTTCCACATTTCATATGAGAAGAGTCACCTTAAAGCATAAACTCTCAGGAAATCCAGGCATCAGAGAAGCCAGAAGCCTAGTTGGGCATAATGTCCACAAAAATAGCAATGAGGAGAGCTGCCAGAGCTGCCAGAGTGGGCCAGATAAACAGACAGCCATGGGGAGATTCACAGGAACTGGAGTTAAGGGAACAGGGCCAGACAGAAAGAACAGAGTGAAGGATTGCTAGTGAGGCAGCCTGTCCCAAGTTCACTGCCATTACTATCCCTTACCCTCCTGAGTCTGTCCCAAGAAAGCTCAGCCTTCTACCTACAAGATAAAGACATCTAGATACACACACAGACACACAGACACACACCACCCTGATTGAAAGTACCTAGGCAGAGTCAAAGAAGGGCAGGAAACAAACAGCTCCTTATGACTGAGATGAGACTAGAATCCAGATGTAGACAGATATATATATATCTGCCCCATAATGATAAAAAGCCCCCAAAAAGGTGGGATGCTGCAGAAGACTGTGATTTGGCAAATGACTGGGCCATAACATGAGGAAGCCAAGGTTGTGTGTCACTTCTCATATGGGTCAGGCTAAGGTGGTCCACGTCCAAAGACACACCCTCAAAAGGTGTTTCACAGTCTCGCAACCAAAAGTAAGTGGACATAGAAGTATTGAGTGGGAAAGTGGCCACAGATACAACACAAATGAACCTAAAGGCCAGCTATGATAAACTCCACTCTACACTACATCTCTTCTCAAGACACTGTCTTCTAGATCATTGATCCTTACTCATAGATATGAATGGGTTTCAGCAGCATCTAATACCAGAACTGATGCTGGAAGTGAAGCCTACACTCATATTTGGGTTGTCGATCACTATCTCGTGTGCGTAACCTAAACAATGTATTGATTCTGATTGCCTAGAAATGCACTTGAGAAGGACGAGGTGACATTTCAAAGGAGAGACAAGATACTTTCAAGTCAATTAGAAGCATCAGAGAATTCAGTGCATGGGGGAGGAGCTTACCTCAAAGGAGCAGCCCCCTGAGAATGTGAATTAAGCCCCCTCTGATACACCAAGTCCTCCAGTAACCTCCAACATCTAAGAGATGTGGTTGCCTGCCCCATCACCCATGCTACCATCAAGATGCCATGGCTTTCTGCACCATACCTGTAAGATGCAAAGTGGTTGTGACTGTCAGGACAAATGCAGAGTATTGACTCACATGGAATCCCAGTCTAAGCACTAACATCTCAGGTTTGGAAGACGGACGGTTGCTTTGACTTGATAAATAAAACATAATCCTTTCTATTTGCAAAGCACTCTGTACTTTTCAGACAACTTTAGCCTCTCATTTACTCTCAGTGGCACCTACTATAATCCTGTAAGAAAGACCCAGCTATCATATTTATGCCCAGATGAGAGATGAGGAAATTGGGATCTAAAAAGATACACCAATTTAGTCAAATTCACCCCATTAGGTAGTGTCCGATGTTCAACTAGAATCAGATTATCCCAGGGACATTTCCATTTAATCTCACAGGCTTTAACCCTGACTGGGGTGGGGGAGGAAGCCTTAGGAAAGGCAAGCTACTCCAGGGGATTTTAATTCTGTACATGAGTTTAAAACAAGGTCCATTTATTAGATCTGCCTGTGGCTTTAATGCCCGTCTTATAGTCAGGCAGACAGAGTCCTACCCTAGAAAGGAGGAGAGCTCCCAAGAGCCTGGATTCCCAAAGACAAGTCAAACACTCACAGGCAGATTTTCAGGATTTACCAAGCCTGAAGCTTATAAACTTGGGAATTCCTGTTTCAGAAAAGAATATAAAATGACAAACTCGCAAGGCAGGGTGTCTGGCTGGCTTGGTCAGGAGAGCATGCAACTCTTGATCTTGGGGTTGTGAGTTCGAGTCCCACACTGGGTATAGAGATTACTAAAAAAATCACAACAACAAAGAAACAAGATGACAAACTCAAAGTTAAGTAAGTGTAAAGGTAAATATTTGTTTAGAATGAGAAAATAAATCACAATAAAGTATAAATTTTAAAAAGCTGACAAATACCAAAAATTTTTCAAATTTTGAAAAATAACCTAATACTATTAATTGCTTGACAAATTCTACATTGCTTCTTTTTCCATATATTATTAAATGCATAATCACATTTTCGTATGGCAGTTATAGTTTCTATAGAGAGAATAGAAAGACAATTCAGTCTTTATAACTGGTGACCATTTCTTATTAATAATTCAGAGAAGTTTCTTTCAGCTTCATACTTGTAACTATCAATGTCATGTAAATTTTTAGGATTGTTGGCAAATTCGGGAAAACTTCTGTCAAGTTTCTTTCATATTTGATCTGAAAGATTTAAAAGACTTTTCCATAGACTAGCTTCTGTTTCAAAACTTGTTTATTCTCCACCTACATCCAGCACCAGGCAAAACAGCACATCCTGATATCATGATAAGACCTCCAGCCCTATAATTCTAGAGGCTGGTGATGGTACCGGGGATGGCAAAAATATTTCTAGAAGCCATTCCTATACTGGGGCAGCTGGCAATAAAATAACTACAAATGGAACCTATATTAACAGACCCACAAAACACAAACTCAATGTCTCACCTCAGCTTCTCCTTAGCATTCCAAAATGCCCTTAGACATTCCAACATCTCCCTGCACAAGGGCAGCAAGACAGAGGGGAACTTGGGAGTTGAAAGAGACAGCAATCTGAACCAACTGTAATTTAAAAAAAAAAACAACTTAATATCCAAAATGTATAATCATGAATATATTACTAGAGTGTCTCCCACATTCTTAGAAGGGGTTCTGCTAGAGAGGCACTCTGCAAATGTCCCTTTTGCCCATTGGTGTTTTTGCCTATCAGTAAGATGAGGTGGCCAATCATTTCCACTCCTCTAAGAGGATACAGGATTGACCCGGATTAGAGATGACTTCACAGGGACTAAACATGGGGGTTCTTACACCCTGATCCAGAATGTCCGGCATCTGCCACACCCATCCTCAGCTGGAGACGCAGGATAAAATGGGATCAATTGAATACTGTGTGGGGTATAGAAAGCACTTTGAGCTACTTGAAGAAAGAACAAATTAAACACAAGTCAAACAGAAAGAATACAAACGAGTTGTTTTGTAGACTCCCTGGAGTCTGCTATTAAGCCTGCTTCACTCTGGTACTGAAAGACTGGTCAATTAATCCCAGCGCACCCTGGCATCCTGGCTTCCATGTCCCTCCAGTGTCCAGGCTTTAATGTAGATCCAGATAATGGCTCTCTCCTCCCTCCAATCAGGCCAGGCAGCCTCGCGGTGCTTTACTCCAACAAATCTCCTGCAGCTCCAGTAACTGCTGCCACTCACTGCTTCTTTAAGGGTCTTAACAAAACTTGCTTAATCCTCCTGGCATGGAATCCAGCTGCAGCAGGGCAGGTTTTATGGAGTGTGTAATCACAGGATTTCGTGCCCGTCGTTACAGGGCTCCAGCTTCCTTAGCCACCCTGCTGCCCTGTACACTGCAGGACTGTCCCTAGAACCGCTCTGCTCTGCTCCTCTCCCCACCACTGCCGGGCCCTGTGGACTGAGTGTTGTGTGATTCTGTGCAGAGAGCAGAAAGGGGAGAGGATAGGGGGAAGGGAAACAGGGAGGGAAGACAGATGTAGAAAAGACAGAGGCAGAGATAGAGAAAAGAAAAAGTTAGAGAAAACTGTATCGAGTCCCTAAGGAAATCAGATGGAGGTATTCTTTTAGCTCAGCCAAAGGAAAGAGTGAGCTTGTGTTTTTAAGCCTGCAGGCTGTTGGCAAGGAAAATAAACCTCAGAACAGCCCCTGAATCCGATGGTAGCAAGGAGGAAAGGATGGAAAATTGAGGACAGGAGAGTGGGGGAGTTGGGAGAGATGACTGAATTTTCCCTAAAGGATCCTAGAAGAATCCTTTGAATGCAGAGTGTTTTACTCAGCGATACTCGGCACTGACCACTGACCGACTTCAGCCACTGACTTTTCCATGGAGGCTGTAGATCAATAACTTAAGCCAGCATTTACATTAATGTAGTAATCAAATGGATGAATCCCGAGTGTATTTTGGGTCAGGGGCGGTGGGAACTTCATGGCATGCCAGACTCAATGGTTATCATTGTCCCAAATATCATCATCAACACCGCTTTCATCATTGTTGGTCTTTTAGTTGAGAAAACCCTTCAAGAATAGGCTCGGGCAATTCTGACTCCCCTCCCCACCCTATGTCTTCTGCATTAACAGACCCTGGGGCACAGTTGCACAGACATCTTCCCGCTGTAGCTCTCTGCACTCTCCCCTCCCCCTTCAACTTTCTTCCATGTATGTGATTGTGGGGATTCTGGTGTAAAGCCAAATATCATGGAGTTGTGGATAGGAAACAAGAGAAAAGGACAAAGAGGGAAAAACCAGAGAAAAAGCAACAAAATTTAAACTTAGCATTGCCTGAAATGCACAAGCACTGTTTATCTAGGTACTCAGAAACCATATGCAGATCACATGCAAATGAACCCATGGCTCTCTTAACTAATTTGCTACACCTGGATGTGGCTCTTAGGAAAAGCCTAATGGAGACACCTGCTATCAACACTGAAGGAATAGTCCCCCTGGTAGTATTTCACCCCTTCTGTTTCTGCTACCAATTCTAACTAGGGGAAGTAATGAGCTGGCACAAAACAATAACTAAGAGCTGGGGGGGGGGGGGGAAGAAAAAGTAACCGTTGAATTTCATTCAAGCTGTCACTCTTCTGTGCTGAGAAATTACCAGAAGGCATCGACCTACCCATCAAACCTCAAAATGCAAAACACACTTCATATCCTCTACAAGGGACATAGGGTACATTAGTCAGAGGTAGCCATGTTTCCAGCCTCTACCTTCCGTGATGGGAGAGAAGGGGCCCCTTTTCCGCTGCCTGGGCTAGGGGAAGGGAGTGTCAGCCTTCATTCTCCCAGCTAGCTCCCAGTAATCAGCAGGGGACCAGGGGAAACAGTTGGACCAAGCCGGCTTCTTGTTGGGAACTTTCTCTGATCTTGGACTGACAGGTCTGTGATGTTCCCACCTGCAGTAGGAGAAAGCAAATGATGCTCCCTCCTTCATCTGCATGCCTCGCACAGGAGGGGCTGCTGACAGGGTCTGCTGCACTAACTTCCCAGCTGAGCTCTTTCCTTGAAGTCTCGCACCCACCTGGCTCCTGCAGAGAAGTTGGTCTTTTAGGATTAGGATGATTCAGGACCAGACAGTCTCAAATTTCCCAAAGATTTAAATGAAGGAGGAACAGGGATGAAAAAGGAGAAAATATGTACATCGAGGGGGACACTTGATAGGTACCTGGAAGAGGTTTTTGCAACATTAATACATTTTTCACCCAGCAAACATGACTTCTTATATGTGCAGACTATGTGAGATTTGGGCTCCATTTCCCAGAACAGAAAATGGAAAAACACGTTGGCGTATGCCCAGTCACAAGTACGCTATCCTCAAGTCCCTAGACAGCAGTCTTAAGGGAATTCATGGGGGTTCACATCTCTATTTCAACCTGTATCAGTCAGGGTTCAAAGAAGCAGAACCACTAGGAGAGCTGGTAGATACACAGACAGGCTGGCAGGCAGATGCACAGACGGATGGATAGATGGGTAGACAGATTTATTACAAGGATTTGACTTGATGCAATTGTGAAACCTGGCTAAAGGATTTCATCTGTACAGCCGCTGCTGCAGCTTGGAGACCACAGGGCAGGCAGTCAGGACAGTGGGGGAAAGTAAGAACGAGCAGGAGCTCAGAAGCCACAGGATGGACTGAAAGGCATGTCAGTTCTTGCCTCTGGCCTCAGTGGCATGGCTCTCCTGGAGCCAGGCTCCTTTATCATGGAGCCAAACACACACATCTGGCCTTAGAGTCAGGGAGGCTGGGAATCCAGAAGAAGGTGGAACAACCCAGGCCCAGTGGCTTCTTCTCACTGATGGATGTCCAGGAGCTACCCAAGGGCTGCTGCTTCACTGGCACCCTCCTTCACTTGCGCGAACCTCGCCAGCAGCTTACCTGCACAAGAAACATACAGGAAAGGGAGTTCTGGGAAACTAGTTCAGCCTGCCTGAGTCCACACATTGTAAAGCCACCATGCCATCTAAAGCTTCTCTCCCAGAAAAGACTAGGCTCTGGGCTTCACCTCTGCCAGCAGACGGTGTCTTGTCATAAGCAGGAGCTCTAGGCTTTCAGGACTGGCCCCTGACACGGCTGGAGGAAGGACACAGAAGCACATCTGAGGGAGAGAGTTCGCAGAGTCACCCAAATGTGCCAAGGGCCAGTGATGGAGAGGGAAGCCCGGCTTGACACAGCCTCCACTCCTCTCCTTCCCCAACCCCAGGGCACTTGGACCAGTGAAGGGACACCAACTATCATCTTGCCAACCTCACTGGCAGAGTCTGCGGTCTCCTCCTGGGCTGCGGACTTGTTCATTTTATTATTCAGCTCTGACTGCTTATAGAGGGAGGAGTCAGCCTTGCTGGAGGACGCAGACAGGAAGGCTCTCTTCATCCTCAATTTTCACTTTGATAGTGGGTTTCACTGCAGGGACTTGCAATCAGCTGTGTTCTACTAGTGCTACTGTGGAAACGAAGGAAAATTGCCTGCGGTTGGATAAAAAGGAGCTAGATGTTCTAGCCCCACGTTGGCATGCACAGAGATTATTAAACTCCTCATTAACTGAACTAGGGCTTTGCCAGGACCCCAGGCAAGTGGTGTGGGACTGTGAGCACATGCATGACTCAGAGGATGAGTGCATCCAAAAGGCAACACTGATGGTTTGGGGGGGGGGGGGAGGGGAGTGGCTAATTCCTGACACTCCTCTCAGTGAGGCAGGACTCAGAAATGCCCCCTTTCCTGGACAGCCCCGTGGGAATGTCAGCTACTCAATCCTAGAGAGGCCTCTTTCAGCACAACAGATACGCACCCCAGTCTGATGCTCAATCTAACTTACCAGATGGCACTGAAAAGTCACAGCTTCCGTTTTTCTTACCCTGACAAGGTTGCAGAAGGGTAGAAATGAAACACTTCTTCTAAGTGAAATAGTGTCTGTTCTGGCACCGGCGAGGCTTCCTTCCAACACGAGAGTGCGGAGGCTTGCATATGCGTGTGTGCACATGTCTGTGTGCCTGTGTGAGCAGGAGGTTGGGGCAGGGATGGTAGAACATGTGATCCCTAAAACCCTACTCTCTTCTCATGTCCTTGCAAACTCTAATGCTCAAAAACAAATAGCCCAGGTCACGGAACAGGCACACAGCACAGTCACAACATGCATCAGGTAAAAGCAAATTAAGTGTACAAGTAGTTAACTCAAAATCAGTCTTTGTAGTCTAGAATATTGACAGCATATCTTAATCAGGGGTATCAAGAAAGTCAAACAGCCAGGACAAGATGGACCTAGGTTGGAGCTCTGTTCTCACTGATATGGCACCTTCAATTAGCAAGCTATGCCACACTGCTGTAAATTATGAGTTGCTCTGCAAAGTGGTCCAAGGGGAGCTGGTCAAGATCATCAGAGATGCTAGAGCTAACAGTGATACTAGGAGAAGCTAAGAAATTAGTGAATTGTGGCAGAATAGGCAGTGAGAGGTTCAGAAAGCCCAACTAGCTTAGTCCCTACTTCCAGAGAATGACAAGACAGATCCCCAGTTCAGGATGTTGATGTCAAAGCCCACCTGTTCATCTTCATTGCCTGCCTTTCAATGCGATGATTGGCCACAGTCAGCCGAAAGCATTTCCCCATTCACACTTCTGGATTCAGGTTTCCTCAGATCTGGGACTTTGCAGTAATATGAGTAAGTTCGATATTCATATCACAGAGTTATGGAAGCTACATCTTTGTTGCAGCTTACTGAAGCCTACATGTCAAAACTTCTGCCTGCCCCAACCTGTTCTTTAACCTTCAATTCTGGACCCCATATGCACCTCTTGGAACAATAATTTCCTAATTCTTTTCTTGCCTGAGACGTCCTAGACCTTCTTCCAGAGACAGAATCTAGTAACAGTGACCCTTAACTCTTTCTGAAACTCAGCCTTGCCTCTTAGGGTAGCTAACATCCTGTTTCTTCCAACATCAGATAAATGCATTCTGGGTCATACATTCTTTGTGTCTGGCCCAGCAAAAACATTAGAGCCTCTGCACCTGAGTTGGTCCCAATACAAGAAATACTACTCCTTCTTCTTGATAATCCATGTAGATTGGTAGGTGAGGTATCCACCGAGCACCAAGCTTGAGCCACTGTAGAGAAAGCTGATCTCTGTATTGGTCAGAGCAGGAGGAGTATGTAGCCAAATTTTGGCATCATTAAACTGGTCAACCAGCTGCAAGACATTACCAGCTGCTGTGTTAATCATTAATGAGGCAGACAGTGCCTGTTGCCTGTGTAGTGAACCAAACATTATGACTTGGGTTTTCATTTCATTTAAAATTAACTCACTGAATGAAGAATCGGTCTCCAGCTTGTGAGACAGAGCTGTTGGCACAAAGAGGGGACTGGCAGGCCAGAAGCACAAAAGGAACATAAAGTCCTCACTGACATGATCCAACTGTTTGCATGCAGGCCATGTCTTTTAATTCAATTCGATCTCAGCTCCTCAAAGCTGCCGCTCAAAATATTTCTGTGTTCCCAAGCAGAGCCTCCACGTGTCACAGTTCCTTCCTGCTGTGGGATGTGCTGATGGCTCTCCAAATTACTTTTACTATGGCTTAAAACTCAGGCAAAGTGGGAGCATAGTCCTAATCTTTATTTTTGGATTGTATTGTCTTGTTCAAGAAAAAGATATGCAATTTTTGGAAAACTTTTTATTGTGTTTAAACACAAAGTCAGAGAGAATAATATAATGAACTCCCACACATATTTTCCTTTAGTAACAATCAATATTTTACCAATCTTGTTTTATCTATCTCCCCAAATTGGTTGTTTTCGTTTTTCCTAGAATATTTTGAAGCAAAACCAAGACATCATGCCATTCTACCCCAAAATTATTTGGTATGGATTTCTGACTGATAAGAACATCACCTATCTATCTATGCCTATATAACCACTACGCCATTATTAAACCTAAAAAAATTGACACGTGTTTATTACCATCAAACATGTAAACATTTCAAATTTCCTGGATTGTCTCAAAGTTGTCAGTTTACAACTGGTTGTTCTATTCAGCATTTAAACAAGGTGCACACATTGCATTTGGTTGGTAGGTTTTATTTTATAATACTCTCATCCTTTTTCCCAGAATGGTTAGTAAAACTGGGTCATTTGTTCTTCTCTAAAAAGTCCTATATTCCAAATTTGGTTGATTGCTTCCTCATGGTGTTATTGAACTTGTTCTTCTATCCTCCATATTTCTTGTAAACTGGAGGTTAAAGCTGAAAGTTTGATGAGATTCAAGTTCAGGGTTTTTTTAAAGTGAAAAGCATTCATAGATGGCGCTGTATATTTTTTATTGCATCATATCATAAGGTACATGGTATTTGGAGCCCCATTTTTAGTGATGCTAAGATTAAACAATGGGGTCAGTGGATCACTCTATTATAATATTCTTCATTAATCTTTCACCTAAAAATTGTGCATCACTTGATCAATTGATGACCCATTGTCTCATCAGAGGTTGCAAATGGGAATTTTCAATTCCATTAATTGGAATTCTGTAAAGAAGAACCTATCTTTATCAGTCATTGATTTTCCTGAATACAATTCCTACAGCAAAGGCAAGATAATGGCTTAACTCTTACCCATTTTTTTAACCAATCTTCAGAGTAATGAATTGTGCCCTAGAAAGGCCCAATAGTGACCATTTTTGTATTAACAGTTTGAAGTCATGGGTTCTTGTATGTTTCATGTGTTTCAATTAAATGTGGTTAATGATCAACTTTCCCAACGTAAGCTCTACAAGTTGGCTTCATTGTTCTTTTGACATGACCATTAGCTTTTTAAAAATATATTTACTGTGGTATAATATATATATATATCATAAATTTTGCCATTTTAGCCATTTTAAATGTACAGTGCTATTTATTACATTCACAATGTTGTGAAATAATCACCACTATCTACTTCAAAACCTTTCCATATTCCAAACAGAAACTCTGTACCCAATAAACAATAATTCTTCATCTACACCTCTAGCCTCTGAATAACCAATAATCTATGTTTCTATGAGTTTGACAATTCCAGATATTTCATATAAGTAGAATCATACCATATTTGTCCTTTTGTGTCTGGTTTAGTTCACTTAACAATGTTTGTGCTCCCTCTCTTGCTGTGTCTCTGTCAAATAAATAAAATCTTTAAAAAAAATATTTTCAAGATTCATCTATGTTGTAGCATGTATCCATCTATGTTCACTCATTTTTATGGTTGAATAATGTTTCATTGTATGTACAGACCACATTTTATCAATTCATCTGTCAACATACACTTGAATTGTTTCCACCTTTTGGCTGTTGTAAATAATGTTGCAATAAACAATGGCATACATGTATCTGTTTAAGTCCCTGTTTTTGATTCTTTTGGCTATATATCTAGGAGTGGAACTGCTAAGTCATATGGTAATTCTATGTTTAACTTTTTGAGGAACTGCCAAGTTGTTTTTCACAGCAGTTGAACCATTTTACCACCAGCAGTGTACAATGGTTCTAATTTCTCCACGTTCTCACCATTGTGATCCATTAGGCTTCGATAGCTTGCCAGTTTTCTGGCACAACATGATGCTCAAAATAATCTTGTACAATTATTGCTCTAAACTTGGAATCAGCCATTTCTCCAAGGAGTCCTTGTTTCTTTGAATTAAGAATAGTATTTAGGGAACACAGGCTAGGTACTAGGGGTGCTCATAGATGCTGGGTTATTACTGCTTCTGAGTCATTTCAATGAACAGAGATATTTACTCTACTGGTACTCTTTTAATTCCCAGCTTTTTCAGGGGGCAAAGGTTCTTTAAGTAAGAATAAAGTCAGAGCAAAGACCATTGTCAGTACAATGTGGCCTCAAGGTAAGGATCAAATTAAGAGTGGCTATAAGACTTCTTGTTAAGAGTTCAAAAGGATTTATGGCATTGTCTCAAACACCCTCAAGTAAATAAAAACCCTTCTAAGGATCTTTCAGGCATCTTACCAAAGCACCCAACTTGCAGCTCAAACTGGAAAGAGATCTACTCAAAGAGATTTGTAGGTGCCTTTCTAAAATGAAGTGAACCCCTGGTAAGATTCATAGAATACTTACAAAGTTTTAAAAGATAATTTTATAAAAGGCAATACAAGTTCAGATTAAAATGCATAGAAAGAAAGAAAACTTCTATGGACATACAAAACACTAAGAAAACTAACTCACTTGAAAAATTAAACCATTTCCTAAGGATACCTCAGAAATCACAGCCCAAATCCCAGAGGACAGAGCCAAAAGCTGAAGAAGACCAATACCAAAGACCAGAACTGTGCCTTTATCATGGACTATCCCATGGTCCCCAGAGCAGGGGGATACTGTGGACATAAGCCCAACTGGATTTTATAATTGCTGTGGGCCATTGACTGCCATATGCCTTCCATTTCCCTCTTTTTATTTTTTATTTTTATTTTTTTTATTATGTTATGTTAGTCATCATACAGTACTTCATTAGTTTTTGATGTACTGTTCCATGATTCATTATTTGCACATAACACCCAGTGCTCATTGCAATACATGAATTTCCTTCTTTTTAAATAGGAGTGACTACTGCAGTTATTCTATCACTGTCTTATTGTTTTATGTTGGATATGGGTGTTTGGGGGGGGGCAGTAACTTTTTCTCCAGATTGAGAAGAAGTGCACTTGAGAAGCCTAATCCACATCTGGACTTGATGCAGATCATGAGATGCTGGAGTTCAGCCTGATGCCATAATTGGAAGAGACTTTGGTGACCTTGGAAGGGAGGTTGTGGTGTAGTTTTCACATGGGAGGGAAGTGAATTATTGTGGTCAGAGAGAAGAGTGTGATAGATGGTCTCTAAGATGGGCACCATCAATTCTTCCTCTCCTATACACACATGCTACTCCACATACTAAGTGGTAACATCTAGGCTGAACTTGAGACTTGCTCTGAACAGAAGAATGCATCAGAAATTATTTTTTAGGACTTATGAGTCCAGACCTTAAGAGAACTTGTGGCTTCCACATCTTCTGTCTTGGAAATCAGGCACCATATACTAAAAACCCAATTATTCAAGGACCCTCATTCCATGAGAAAGCCAAAGTCAGCAACTTGGAGAGGCCTGACAGAATGAGAGAAGGATGACCAGTCAGCTACTAACTCTTCTGGAAAACTACATTGGTGAAAGAACTGCAGTTTTGAGCACCAAATATATGAGTAAAGAAACCCTCTTGGAAATTTGAGGTCCAGCAGACACCAAGTGGAACAGAAGAACTACCCAACTGAGCCCAGCCCAGACAGCAGAATAAGAAAACTTTAAGTTGTTATTCTTTCAAGCTCCTGATTGTGGCACCCTGTAATGCAGCAATAGATAATTGAAATGCTGACTGAATAAATTCTTCATTTCTTATATTTTATTTTTTATTTTTTATTTCTAGCATGTCCACTTGATTCTTTTTTACAGATTCCTTTGCTCCTTGAAATACCCCATTTATTTCTGCATGTTGTTCATCTTTGTTTTACTAGGTCCTTTAATGTATTTATTATAGTCATTTTAAAGTTCTTTGATAATTTCAACATTTTGGCCATCTGAGGGTCTGTTTCTATTGATTCTTTTTCTTTTGATTATGTGTCCTATGTTCTTGCTTCTTCCACTGACCCATAATTTTTTACTATGCCAGACAATGTGTGTAAAAAAAAAAAAAAATGGATTGATAGGTAAATATTTGTTCCCAGAAAACACTGCATCCCTTCTTCTGTCAGGCCACTACTGTAAGGGTCTGTTTCCATCTAATCTGTATTAAACTGGGCTTTGTTGCAGTTTTACTTAGATTTAGTTTACAACTGAATTTAAATATTTTGAGAGCAGGATCAGAACTTTTCCTTCAGCATAGCTTGGGATCAGAACACTAGGAAGACTGTGGAGGTTTTTTTTTTACACTTTGTATCCCAGTCACCAACTTTCAGAACAATGAGAGACCTCTGCTTTGCAGCCTAACCACGAGCTTTTGGGTCACTGGGGAGTTCTCTTTTGTTTTTAGGCCCACTTTTAACTTTCTGTACTTCAGGAGATCACTCTGCACTCTGATGTCGTCTCCAGTTTTTAGAGAACTATAGCAATGGTAAAGACCTGAAGTGCCTAGGAGGGATTTTTTTCTACCTATGTTGCTCTTCCCCCAGCTTTCAGGGAGCATCTTCAGTGCATCTGGGGAAGAGCCAGTGATAGATTCAGTGAGCCTTAGAGAGAGTTCCATAAATTCTCTTACCCTGGTGACAGTCTTCAGTGGGCCATTACTTTGCACTCAGGAAAGGCCCCATGCATCTAGGTGGAGGATTTGTTCAGTTCAGATGCCTTCCCCCAGCATTCATCAGGCCACTTCATTGCACTTGGAGAAGGTCCTTGCCTTTCACTTAGGAAAGACCCTATGTTTATCATGGAAATTTCTCTCAGCTCTCTTGCCCAGTTGCCACCTTTGAAATTCTTTTTCTGTGTTCTTATTGAAGATTCAAGATGGAGTTAGCAGGTAGGTACTAACACATTCTGTGACTGAGGATACCATTGCACCAGCACCCATGTGGTCATTAAAATCCATGGACAGTCAGCTTGGTTTCTCTTTATACCTGTCTATGGTGGATTCCTCACTTTCCCACTGTTCTCCCAGTGAGGAACACAACTATGGGTCTCTTTTATTCTCAAATATAACTCACACAGGTTTCTTTGCATCTTCAGCTCTTTGTTGGGTTTTAATTATGATTTCATATTTTACCCTGTTTGTTCTTGTTACTTAGGTGGTCAGTTAAAAAAGGAAGCTGCATCAAGAACTGATGATATTTTCAGACTTCCTATTGACTTAGTGAGTTTTAGTTCTACAAAACTCAGTTTCTCCATCTATAAAACAGCTGCCACCTACTACTCAAAAGGTTGTAAAGATTAAATAGTAAACAGTGGTAAAATACTTAAAAATGGGGAAGGAAGTAAAATGCCAGTTTTAATTTAGACACAACCCACACACTTATTTGCTTCATCTTCCTCACACACTATACTCCATGGCTCCAATTTCCCTTCAGTAAGTTCCTTGACAATATCATGTGCTCTAGCCTCTGAACATGCTGTCTCTTTTCCAGGAACACTTGCTTCCTCTTCACTCCTTTGGCCCTCCTAACTCTTAGTTTATACATTATTTCTTCCAGGAAACCTTCCCTGACTCCCACTCCTCCAATTAAGTACTTACCTATCAGAACACTTACCATTCTGTATTATAATTGTGTATTATGTGTATACACTCCTCACTGGACTATAAGTTTTCTGAAAGCAGGACTTATGCTTGCCTTATGAGTTGTTACATCACAGCATATAACAATCTGTATATAGTGGGCACATATTAAGTATTTGTTAATAAATAAATAAATGACTGAATGAGTGAATAATTCACTCAGAATAGTGCTATTATTCCTTTAGAAAATATTTATTAGACACCTATTAGCATGATGCTAGGTGCTCCTGAAACAATAATGTATATCTATCTATAACATAGTGCTCCCAGCCTTAAGGAACATAACATCTAGCTGGCAAGAAGAGAGATAAAAGAACATAGGAAAATCTAAATAGCATTTAAATATTCAACAAAAATAAAGTGGTCAACACAGTACTAGAAATCCTAGCCTCAGCAATCAGACAACAAAAAGAAATAAAAGGCATTCAAATTGGCAAAGAACAAGTCAAACTCTCTCTCTTCACAGATGACATGATACTTTATGTGGAAAACCCAAAAGACTCCACCCTCAAATTACTAGAACTCATAGAGCAATTCAGCAACATGGCAGGATACAAAAATCAATGCACAGAAATCAGTTGCACTTCTATACACTAACAATTTAACTGAAGAAAGAGAAATTAAGGAATCGATTCAATTTACAATAGCACAAAAATACCGTACGATACCTAGGAACAAACCTAACCAAAGACGTAAAGGATCTATACTCTAGAAACCACAGAACACTTACATGAAAGAAATTGAGGAAGACACAAAGAGATGGAAAAACATTCCATGTTCATAGATTGAAAGAATAAACATTGTTAAAATGTCTATGCTGCCCAGCACAATCTACACTTTCAATGCAATCCCTATCGAAATACCACTGACATTTTTCACAGAGCTGGAACAAACAATCCTAAAATTTGTATGGAATGAGAAAAGACCCCGAATTGCCAGGAGAATGTTGAAAAAGAAAAGCAAAGCTGGGGGCATCACAATGCCAGACTTCAAGCTATATTACAAAGCTGTGATCATCAAGACAGCATGGTATTGGCACAAAAACAGACACATAGAACAATGGAACAGAATAGAGAGCCCAGAAATGGACCCTCAACTCTATGGTCAACTAATCTTTGACAAATGAGGAAAGAATATCCAATGGAAAGAAAACTCTCTCTTCAGTAAATGGTGCTAGGAAAACCAGAGAGCCACAAGCAGAAGAATGAAACTGGACCATTCTCTTACACCATACACAAAGATAAACTCAAAATGGATGAAAGACCTCAGTGTGAGACAGGAATCCATCAAAGTCCTAGAGGAGAACATGGGCAGTAACTTCTTCGACATCAGCCAGAGCAACTTCTTTCAAGACACGTCTCCAAAGGCAAGGGGAAAAAAGCAGAAATGAACTTTTGGGACTTTGTCAAGATAAAAAGCTTCTGCACAGCAAAGGAAACAGTCAACAAAACTAACAGGCAACCCACAGAAGGGGAGAAGGTATTTGCAAATGACATTTCAGATAAAGTGCTGGTATCCAAGATCTATAAAGAACTTCTCAAACTCAACACCCAAAAAACAAATAATCCAGTCTAGAAATGGGCACAAGATATGAACAGACACTTCTCCAAAGAAGACATACAAATGGCTAACAGACACATGAAAAAATGCTCAACATCACTAGCCATGAGGTAAGTACAAATCAAAACCACAATGAGATACCACTTTACACCAGTTAGAATGGCAAAAATTAACAAGACAGGAAACAACAAATGTTGGTGAGGATGTGGAGAAAGGAGAACCCTCTTACACTGTTGGTGGGAATGCAAGCTGGTACAGCCACTCTGGAAAACAGTATGGAGGTTCCTCAAGACATTAAAAATAGAGCTACCCTACAACCCAGCAATTGCACTATTAGGTGTTTACCCCCAAAATACAGATGTAGTGAAAAGAAGGGGCACATGCATCCCAATGTTCATAGCAGCAATGTCAACAATAGCCAAACTGTGGGAGGAGATGAGATGTCCTTCAACAGATGAATGGATAAAGAAGATATGGTTCATATATACAATGGAATATTATTCAACCATCAGAAAAGATGAATACCTACCTTTTGCTTCAACATGGATGAAACTGGAGGGGATTATGCTAAGTGAAATAAGTCAAACAGAGAAAGACAATTATATGGTTTCACTCATATTTGGAACATAAGGAATAGCAAGGAGGACCATAGGGGAAGGGAGGGAAAACTGAGTGGGCAAAAATCAGAGAGGGAGACAAACCATGAGAGACTCTAAACTCCAGGAAACAAACTGAGGGTTACCGAAGGGAGTTGGGGGGTGGGATGGGGTAGTGAGGTGATTGGCATCAAGGAGGGCATGTGTTGTGATGAGCACTGCATGTTATATGCAACTAATGAATCATTGAACACTACACCAAAAACTGAACATAAGAAAAAAATATAATAATAATTTCAATCAGGAAAGATGGGGTCAACTTTTAACAGTACCAGTGTTGTTGATAAAAGATATAAAATCTGAGACTATGCCTTTATGCTTGGCAGTTAGGAGGTTAACAGTGAACTCAGAGAGGAACTTCCAAACATGGTGACAATAGAAGCCAGAATGCAGGGCATTTGGAGGGACATAGTAGTGAGGAAACTCAGTCTGTGGGTGGAGCCCACATATTCAAGAAGTTTGGCAAGGAGAGAACAGGGTACCATTCTTTTGGAAGCACTAGATCAAGCTTGTTTAAAGGCAGATGGGAATTTACCCACAAAGAGGAAGAGAGACTGAAAATGCCCAGGAAAAGCAGACAGAACATCATTCTGAAAGAGAAGATAGAAACCAGCAGTACCTACTGGGGCCAGGAGTGAGCTTAGCAAAGGGTGACTCCTCATCCAAAGATAGGAGAAGGATAAAGGCAAAAACTCTGAGGGAGCAGGTGGAGAAGGAGAAACTGACAGATGGCTCCCATAGTCTCAGAAAAGCACAAAGCAAGGCCATTTGCTGAGAGCAAAAGAGGACTGCTAATGTGGGAAACTTAAGGAGAGTGGAGAAGGTTTGGAAGAGCTAATATGCAAAAGTGTCCTTTCTTGGATCATGGTCTATGTCAGATGTCCTTGTATTCAGCAAAACAGGGCAGATATATGAGGGACACATGACATAAAACCTTCCACTGTGATTGGGCTGGTTTCTCCCAGACAGGCTAATGAAGAACACTGACAGGGAAGGCAAAGGCATTTCCAAGTGCATCCTATGGCAGAGTAGTAGAGAAAAGACGGAAAATAAAACCCAGAGGAGTGTTACATCAGATCCCAGCGTATATGAGAGAAATGCTCAGCACCAAGGTAAAGACCAAGCTGAATAGTGAAGACTGGAAGAGGAGCTTCAAAGAAAACAGAAAAGGAGATAGGGATTAGAGTTCTAACTAGTGAAGTTCAGAGTACCCTGTTATTTCACAACATCCCAGGATGTTTGGCTATATTTTTATCAAGCCATCCACAACTGCAACTATTTTCCTCCTAGACCATTTTAAAAGTATGCTTGAACAGAAAAGCGACCACTTTCTGGAAGGTAGACGTGCGGAGAAGGGAATCCGAGGCGATATTCGGGAGGATAGATGGCGGGGGAGGGGGCCTCCGTCGGCCACTTATGGCAAGTGATAGAGCAGCGGAGCACAAAACTGGAACTTTTAGAAGTCAGCTCCGCTGAGGGACATCGGTCCAGTGGCTAAGTGGGGGGTGGAACCCTTGCGGGACAGTGAGGTCTGAGGACCCTCGGGGTCACAGAAAGACCGGAGGTGCCTGAGTGTGGCAGAGCTCCCAGGTATCGGAGCGGGGAAGCCGGCTGCAGAGACCGAGCCGAGGCGCAGGCTCTCAGCTCAGGGCTGCCATAAACTGTGATCCGCAGCACAGCTGGGCGACTGCTCCTCCAGCAGGGACCCAACAAGCGGAAGATCCAGGAGAATCCCCTTCCTCCCCTGGGAGGAGCGGCGCGGGAGCGCACTGCAGGGATCTGTGGGGTTGGGAGACTCCACATGGGGTCAGGTGCCAGAGATAGAAATGCTCAGTCACAGGCCGGGTGAGCCCGGAGTGAGGCCAGAGACCGGGGAGACGGGAGTGATTGACTGCTTTTCTCTGCGGGCGCACTGAGGAGTGGGACCCAAGTTCTCAGCTCCTCCGGGATAGAGATTGGGAGGCTGCCATTTTCACTCTCGTCCTCCAAAGCTGTACGGAAAGCTTGGAACAAAAGCTCCCAAGAGCAAACCCGAGCAGATTACTTACCCTGGACCCAGCAAGGGCGGGGCAATACCGCCTCCGCAAAGACATTTGGGAACCACCGCAACAGGCCCCTCCCCCAGAAGATCAGCAAGAACATCCAGCCAAGACCAAGTTTCACATCAATGAGAATGGCAGAACTCCAGCGCTAGGGGAATACTACACATAGAATTCATGGCTTTTTTACCATGATGCTTTAGTCTTTCAAAGTTAATTTTTTTAATTTTCTTTTTTTTTTTTTTTTTTTGAGTTTTTCTTTTTCCCTTTTTCAACCAACATCTTATCAATCCTTTTTTTTTAAAAATCTTTATTTTTCATTTTTAGAGTCATATTATATCCCTTCATACTGGTTAACCTTATTAACCTATAAAGAAGTTGTTCTCTCTTTAAAATTTTGGGATACAGATTCTTCTAAAGACCAAAATATACCCTAAATCTCTAGTGTATGGCTTTGTTCTAGTCTCCTGCATGATCACATTCTTTTTTTTTTTAATTTCTCTTCTTTCTTTTTTCAACCAACTTCTTATCAATTCCTTTTATAAATTCCTTTATAATTTTCATCTTTACAATCATATTCCATCCCTTCATCATATTTACCCTTACTTTTGTACATATGTAAGTTTTTCTTTCTTTAAAAATTTGGGAGGCAGGTTCGTCTAACAGACCAAAATACGCCCAAAATCTAGTGTGTGGCACTGATCTATACACACCAGGCTGATCATATTTGATCATATTCTGTTTTTTTTTGTTTGTTTGTTTGTTTGTTTGATCTTTTTCTTTTCTTTTTTCTTTCTTTCCCTTTCTTTTCCCCCAGTTTCAGGTCTCTTCTGATTTGTTTAGTGTATATTTTTCTGGGGTCATTGTTCCCTCTTAGCATTTTTTTATTGCACTCATCTATTCTCCTCTGGACAAAATGACAAGACGGAAAAAGTCACCTCAAAAAGAACGAGAGGTAGTACCGACTGCCAGGGACCTAATCAATACGGACATTAGTAAGATGTCGCAACTAGAGTTCACAATGACGAATATAAAGATACTAGCTGGGCTTGAAAAAAGCATGGAAGATACTAGAGAAACCCTTTCTGGAGAAATAAAAGAACTAAAATCTAACCAAGTCGAAATCAAAAAGGCTATTAATAAGGTGCAATCAAAAATGGAGGCTCAAGTGCTAGGATAAATGAGGCAGAAGAGAGAATTAGTGATATAGAAGACCAAATGATGGAAAATAAAGAAGCTGAGAAAAAGATAGATAACTACTAGATCACAAGGGCAGAATTCGAGAGATAAACGATACCGTAAGACGAAACAATATTAGAATAATTGGGATCCCAGAAGAAGAAGAAAGAGAGAGGGGCAGAAGGTATACTGGAGCAAATTATAGCAGAGAACTTCCCTAATTTGGGGAAGGAAACAGGCATCAAAATCCAGGAGGCACAGAAAACACCTCTCAAATCAATAAAAATAGGTCAACACCCTGACATCTAATAGTAAAACTTACAAGTCTCAGAAACAAAGAGAAAATCCTGAAAGCAGCTCGGGAGAAGAGATAGATAACCTACAATGGTAGAAACATTAGATTGGCAACAGACCTATCCACAGACCTGTCAGGCAAGAAAGGACTGGCATGATACATTCACAGCACTAAACGAGAAAAATATGCAGCCAAGAATACTATATCCAGCTAGGCTGTCATTGAAAATTGAAGGAGAAATAAAAAGCTTCCAGGACAAACAAAAACTAAAGGAATTTGCAAACACAAAACCAGCCCTACAAGAAATATTGAAAGCAAAGAGAGAGCCTAAAAGTAACATAGACCAGAAAGGAACACAGACAATATACAGTAACAGTCACCTTACAGGCAATACAAGGGCACTAAATTCATATCTTTCAATAGTTACCCTGAATGTAAATGGGCTAAATGCCCCAATCAAAAGACACAGGCTATCAGATTGGATTAAAAAACAAGAACCATCGATATGCTGTCTCCAAGAGACTCATTTTAGACCCAAAGACACCCCCACATTGAAAGTGAGGGGGTGGAAAACCATTTACCATGCTAATGGACACCAAAAGAAAGCTGGGGTGGCGATCCTTATATCAGACAAATTAGATTTTGAACCAAAGACTGTAATAAGAGATGAGGAAGGACACTATATCCTACTTAAAGGGTCTATCCAACAAGAAGATCTAACAATTGTAAATATCTATGCCCCTAACATGGGAGCACCCGATTATATAAGGCAATTAATAACAAAAGCAAAGAAACACATCGACAACAATACAATAATAATGAGGGACTTTAACACCCCCCTCACTGAAATGGACAGATCGTCTAAGCAAAAGATCAACAAGGAAGTAAAGACTTTAAATGACACACTGGACCAAATGGACTTCAAAGACATATTCAGAACATTTCATCCCAAAGCAACGGAATGCACATTCTTCTCTAGTGCCCATGGAACATTCTCCAGAATCGATCACATCCTAGGTCACAAATCAGGTCTCAACTGGTACCAAAAGACTGGGATCATACCCTGCCTATTTTCAGACCACAATGCTTTGAAACTAGAACTCAATCACAAGAGGAAAGTTGGAAAGAACTCAAATACCTGGAGGTTAAAGAGCATCCTACTAAAGAATGAATGGGTCAACCAGGAAATTAAAGAAGAATTTAAAAAATTCATGGAAACCAATGAAAATGAAAACACAACTATTCAAAATCATTGGGATGCAGCAAAGGCAGTCCTAAGAGGAAAGTATATAGCAATACAAGCCTTTCTCAAGAAACAAGAAAGGTCTCAAACACACAAACTAACCCTACACCTAAAGGAGCTGGAGAAAGAGCAGCAAATAAAGCCTAAACCCAGCAGGAGAAGAGAAATAATAAAGATCAGAGCAGAAATCAATGAAATAGAAACCAAAAGAACAGTAGAACAGATCAATGAAACTAGGAGCTGTGAAAGAATTAATAAGATTGATAAACCCCTGGCCAGACTTATCAAAAAGAAAACAGAAATGACACAAATACATAAAATCATGAAAGATGAGAGATCATAACCAACACCAAAGAAATGCAAATAATTATAAGAACATATTATGAGTAACTATATGCCAACAAATTAGATAATCCTGGAAGAAATGAACAGATTCCTAGAGACAATATAAACTACCAAAACTGAACCAGGAAGAAATAGAAAACCTGAACAGACCTATAACCACTAAGGAAATTGAAGCAGTCATCAAAAATCTCCCAACAAACAAAAGCCCAGGGCCAGATGGCTTCCCAGGGGAATTCTACCAAACATCTAAAGAAGAATTAATACCTATCCTTCTGAAACTGTTCCAAAAAAACAGAAATGGAAGGAAAACTTCCAAACTCATTTTATGAGGCCACCATTACCTTGATCCCCAAACCAGACAAAGACCCCTTCAAAAAGGAGAATTACAGACCAATATCCTTGATGAACATGGATGCAAAAATGCTCACCAAAATACTAGCCAATAGGATCCAACAGTACATTAAAAGGATTCTTCACCACGACCAAGTGGGATTTATCCCTGGGCTGCAAGGTTGGTTCAACATCCGCAAATCAATCAATGTGATACAATACATTAATAAAAGAACAAGAACCATATGATCCTCTCAATAGATGCAGAAAAAGCATTTGACAAAGTACAGCATCCTTTCTTGATCAAAACTCTTCACAGTGTAGGGATAAAGGGTACATACCTCAATATCATAAAAGCCATCTATGAAAAACCCACAGCAGATATCATTCTCAATGGGGAAAAACTGAGAGCTTTCCCCCTGTGGTCATGAACATGGCAGGGATGTCCACTATCACCATTGCTATTCAACATAGTATTAGAAGTCCTAGCCACAGCAATCAGACAACAAAAAGAAATCAAAGGCATCCAAATCAGCAAAGAAGAAGTCAAACTCTCACTCTTTGCAGATGATATGATACTTTATGTGCAAAACCCAAAAGACTCCACCCCAAAACTGCTAGAACTCATACAGGAATTCAGTCAAGTGGCAGGATATAAAATCAATGCACAGAAGTCAGTGGCATTCCTATACACCAACAACAAGACAGAAGAAAGAGAAATTAAGGAGTCAAGCCCATTTACAATTGCACCCAAAACCATAAGATACCTAGGAATAAATCTAACCAAAGAGGCAAAGGATCTGTACTCAGAAAACTATAGAATACTCATGAAGGAAATTGAGGAAGACATAAAGAAAGGAAAAACGTTCCATGCTCATGGATTGGAAGAACAAATATTGTGAAGATGTCAATGCTACCTAGAGCAATCTACACATTCAATGTAATCCCTATCAAAATACCATCCACTTTTTTCAAAGAAATGGAACAAATAATCCTAAAATTTGTATGGAACCAGAAAAGACCCCGCATAGCCAGAGGAATGTTGAAAAATAAAAGCAAAGCTGGCGGCATCACAATGCCAGACTTCAAGCTCTATTACAAAGCTGTCATCATCAAGACAGTATGGTACTGGCACAAAAACAGACACATAGATCAATGGAACAGAATAGAGAGCCCAGAAATGGACCCTCAACTCTATGGTCAACTCATCTTTGACAAAGCAGGAGAGAATGTCCAATGGAAAAAAGACAGTCTCTTCAACAAATGGTGTTGGGAAAATTGGACAGCCACATGCAGAAGAATGAAACTGGACCATTTCCTTACACCACACACAAAAATAGACTCCAAATGGTTGAAAGACCTCAATGTGAGACAGGAGTCCATCGAAATCCTAAAGGAGAACACAGGCAGCAACCTCTTCGACCTCAGGCACAGCAACTTCTTCCTAGAAACATCGCCAAAGGCAAGGGAAGCCAGGGCAAAAATGAACTATTGGGACTTCATCAAGATAAAAAGCTTTTGCACAGCAAAAGAAACAGTCCACAAAACCAAAAGACAACCGACAGAATGGGAGAAGATATTTGCAAATGACATATCAGATAAAGGGCTAGTATCCAAAATCTATAAAGAACTTACCAAACTCAACACCCAAAGAACAAAGAATCCAATCAAGAAATGGGCAGAAGACATGAACAGACATTTTTCCAAAGAAGACATCCAAATGGCCAACAGACACATGAAAAAGTGCTCAACATCTCTCAGCATCAGGGAAATCCAAATCAAAACTTCAATGAGATACCACCTCACACCAATCAGAATGGCTAAAATTAGCAAGTCAGGAAATGACAGATGTCCGCGGGGATGCGGAGAAAGGGGAACCCTCCTACACTGTTGGTGGGAATGCAAGCTGGTGCAGCCACTCTGGAAAACAGTATGGAGGTTCCTCAAAAAGTTGAAAATAGAGCTACCATATGACCCAGCAAATGCACTACTGGGTATTTACCCCAAAGATACAAATGTAGTGTTCTGAAGGGGTATGTGCACCTCAATGTTTATAGCAGCAATGTCCACAATAGCCAAACTATGGAAAGAGCCAAGATGTCCATCGACAGATGAATGGATAAAGGAGATGTGATGTGTGTATGCATATATATATATATATATATATATATATATATATACACATACACACATACATTGAATGGAATATTATGCAGCCATCAAAAAAAACAAAACAAAAAAATGAGATCTTGCCATTTGCAACGACGTGGATGGAACTAGAAGGTATTATGCTAAGTGAAATAAGTCAATCAGAGAAAGACATGTATCATATGATCTCACTGATATGAGGAATTCTTAATCTCAGGAAACAAACTGAGGGTTGCTGGAGTGGTCGGGGGTGGGAGGGATGGGGTAGCTGGGTGATAGACATTGGGGAGGGTATGTGCTATGGTGAGCACTGTGAATTGTGTAAAACTGTTGAATCACAGACCTGTACCTCTGAAAGAAATAATACATTATATGTTAAAAAAAAAAAAAAAAAAAGAAGATAGTAGGAAGGGAAAAATGAAGGGAGTGGAAATCGGATGGGGAGACGGACCATGAAAGACTACAGACTCTGAGAAACAAACTTAGGGTTCTGGGGGGGGGGTCAGGGGATGGGTTAGCCTGGTGATGGGTATTAAAGAGGGCACGTATTGAATGGAGCACTGGGTGTTATACGCAAACAATGAATCATGGAACACTACGTCAAAAACTAATGACATAATGTATGGTAAGATTAACAACATAATAAAATAATAAAATAATGAATAAATAAATAAATAAATAAATAAATAAATATTGGCTGACTATTTAAAAAAAAAAGTATGCTTGGCCTTTGGCATCAACAAACAAGCAGGTGGCACCAGAGAAATATGTCACAGCCAGCAGGGCTCAAGGTCAATGTCAGGATCTAACACAAGACAAGTTCACAGTCCTGTAAACCACTGAGGTATTACCAAACAGAACTGGCACAAAGGGAGCAAGTCAAAAGCTTTACACTAGAATTGAGATTCATTCTGAAGATTAGTTCTTGAGGAAGAGGTAGAGTAGGCCATTTATTAGAATTTGGGAGAGAGTGAGAGATGACTGGGACTTAAAAACATGACTGATCTTGGGCCTCTAACTAGTTACAAGGGTCATATTAAATCAATTTCTCCTATCACCATCAACATGAGTTTGGGAACTCCAAAAGGACTGAGCCAGCAGTGACAATGTATAGGCTTAAGACATGGTGCAGATGGGTTTGGATACAGAATCCCAGGAGATCTGGTTGGCCAGAGTGAAGCTACATAAGACTCATGAACTAGGTCTGGAACCACAAAGTCAGGGGAGTGGAAATAATCATCATAAGAGTGCAGAGAAGTAAAGACTACTGGTCCAATGTAGGCAGACACCAAGCCATTTCTGAAAGTGTAAATAAGATGGGATAACTGTGATAGCCCAAAGGCATTCTCTACCCTCAATTTTGAAGGCCTGTGTTCAGCCTGGGGAACCAGGCAGGTCTCCATAGCGCATATAGTATAGGAATCAAAAGGACACAAAGGACTCAGCACAAGGAAGCTTAAGTGAGATCACCTGGTATATTAGTGAATCTGGGCTGAATTCTGAGAGCCTTTCTGATCTTGTGAAAATGGAATTGGGAAATGACAGTTTGGTGGAGGTGACCACAGGTAACAACTGAAATGTGCAGTGGACAAATATGTTTTTTTGCTGCCAAGCATCCATTCTCTTAATCTGTGAGGAAATATCCTTCTACCTGTGTGTATGTGGTCTTGGGCATGGGTGATTCACAGTGCCTTCCACTACCATTTTCCATCACAGAAGCTAAAAGAACCCAGATCCTGGTTCATCCCATATTTTGCCATCCTAGAAAATAGGCACTGGGCCCTATGCTCAGCCAATCAGACTCAAGGATTTTGAACCCTGAACACATAAGGAAGGGAGGTGAGGATTGGTGGACACTGCAGTGAGAGTAATAGGATCCTTGGTCCCTTCTAATTTTCTAAGTCTATTCTTGATCTCATCAATTCTCTGAGCCCTTCATATCTTTCCAGTCTATGCCCTTTCTGGTTACAATTATCAGAGATGCTTTCTATCACTTGCAATCAAAACTCCTGACTGACACAGTATGGTACATGGTCAGAAGAATGAGAGCATATCTAGTTGTCAGCAAGGGCACTATTGATTAAACTGACCTTGCAATGGAGAACACAGAGAAAGATGTTACTGGTTGAGGTGAAACTGAGGAGTCACAAGTTAAGAAAGTTGTGGGCATGAATGGGTTTTGGAGAGAGGGAGACCACACATAATTTAGTAGTTGCTTTGGAAAGGATGAGGGGCTGGTGGAAACAAAGAGCTTACTGTCTAGCAAAGAAAAGAAAATTACATGAACAATCACCACAAAACGTGATAAATGTCACCGTTAAGAATATGAGCTTTGAAATAAAAATATCTATATTCAAATTCCATCCTTCATGAACTATATGAATTCTCAGTACCTAAGTTCCTTTATTTGTAAAACAGGGTAGTAGTCTATACATGGAAAACAATTCAAATAGTGCAGAAAAGCTGGCATATACTCAAAAAATGTTTTGTTTTTTTTTTTTATAGGGAATGCAGGGTGTTCTGTGGAAGCATAAAGCCATTTGCCTAACCTAGTCTTGGAACAGGGGCAGAAATTAGTGGTAATAAAGAAAGTGATGTTTAAACTAAGACCTGAAAGATGAATAATAACAATAGCAGTAATAATTGCTAACATTTATTGAGCTCCTTCCATGTGTCAGGAGTTTTAAAGTCCTTTATTTGTCACAAGAGCCCTACAAGATAGGCACCAATATTATCCCTGTTTTGTGGATGAAAGAACCTTGCTGCTCAGAGAAGTTAAGCACCTACACTGAAATCACTATGTTAACTAGATGATGAGGAAAATGAGAAGTGGGAGAGAGGCAGAGGGGTAGCATACTGGAGACTACTCAAAATAAACTTCTGATCTGGAGTCCTGTGAAATCCTTCATTGCCAAAGACCCTGCCTTCACCCCTACAGACTGGAGGCATTTTTCTGCCTAAAAACATCCTCAGTTTTATAACATAAGATGTTCAGAGGACACAATTCCTTAGACTAAATTTTGTTTTCCACCCCAGTTTTCAAGAGCATGTATTCTTCATAATCAAAGAGTAACTGATGTGGTTATTGATCATGACAACATTAATACATTTTAATTTGATTCATATCAGAGCACCTCCCAGAGCTGACTCTCAAAATCCTGCTCAGTTTCCTCCTGCCTCTGATGTGAGTGAGGAAAAAATATGCTCAGCGCTCTCCTTTTCATTCAAAGAGAGGCCACATTTGTCCTGCACACTAATCAAAGAAATGTGCTTCTGTCTTTTCCCGATTGGAGCCCTGACTTCATTACTAAAATGAGGTGTCAGCTGAGGTGGGTGACTGGGGCAGCTGTTCAACATATGCCTAGCAACACTGAACAGTCCATGAGTCCAGGAAGTGAGGGATGCTCTATCCCTTCGATGTTGAAGGGGAAACTGTAAGTAAACTTAAAGTAATTACCCAGTTGGAATCTGTCCAGGCCATGTTCAATGCAATTGAAAGCTTTTGTCCTTGATGCCAACCTTCTCCAGCTTAGGGAGGTCAGAGAATTTGGAATATTTTCACCACTCTGTGCTGCAGAGACCTGATCTGCTTTGAAGATCTGTCTGAAATTCACTGAGGTCGCTGAGGGGAGGGATTACCGCCTTCCCAGCCAAAGAACATCCTGTCTCCTGAGAGTTAATATCATTTCAAATGCTCTTTGGTTCATGTTAAATATTGGTGCTCTCTTCCTGTGTGTAGTGGCGTACAGAGTGCCTTCCACAGATATTATCCTATTGAGCAGTACAACAACCATGTGAGGGAAACAGGGGCATGTATTCTCACTCCCAATTCAGAGGAAAGGAAACGATGATAGAGAGAGTAACTGATTGAGTGAGGATGGAGTCATGGTCTTCTGAGTCTTGTCATCTGGGCAGTTAGTGTCTGTTTTTCTCTACCCAACTTGAACTCTAACACCATGATTCCCAATTGTGATGGTTAATTTTATGTGTCACCTTGACCGGGCCAAAATTAACATTATTTCTGGGTCTGTGATGGTTCTTCCAGATGAGATTAGCATTTGAATCAGTGGACTCAGTAAAGCAGACTGCCCTCCCCAATATGGGTGCCCACCATCCAATCCATTGAGGGCCTGAATAGAACAAAAACTGGAGGAAGGAGGAATTCACCCCTTTTGCTTCTTGCTTGCCCATTTGAGCTGAGACACTAGTCTTCTCATGCCCCTGCACTGGGGTTTACACCATTGGCTCACCCAGTTCTCAGGCTTTGAGGCTCAGCCTTAGTCTCCAGCTTGAAGACAGCACATGGTGGGACTTCCCAGCCTTCATAATCATTTGAGCCAGCTCCTCATGATAAAATCCTTCCTTTATTTATTTGTTTATCTTTGGTTCTGTTTCTCTGGAGAATCCTTACTAATACACGAATCAACCCTCATTTGGGGACATCTGAGGTTTTTTTTTTTCTTTCCAATTGCCTTAAAGGTCTTCAGGAAATAGCCCCCCAAAATATTTTTTTCAAAAGAAAAGTCACATAAAGTAATATTTTTAAAGATACACATTTTAGCTTCTGAATCTTATGAAGACGATAACCTAGTACTTGCTGACTCCTTCAAATTCAACCCTGGAGTACATGACAAGGCAGGTGGGACATGTGACTGTTCAGAGCTAACAAAAGAGCATGTGAATCTCATGGGAGGCTGGAAGATGTTTTGAACTGGTAGGTGGGAAATATACTGCATTCTGAGACAAAAAGCTGTGAAATGTAGCAGTGAGAAAGTAGACTCGAGAAAAGCACTTTGCTGTAGCTCTTGACTTTCTCCCTCATTGCTTTGAGAAAATTATCACCACCAACCTCTTCCCTGCAAAAGTCCTTTTACATTCCAGACAATTGTTGGCAGTATAATTAAGCAATGCAGATGCATGCTGGGGGAAGAGATGCTGAATGCAGGGGCAGCTGACCAGGCCACTGCTAGAACATACAACACTGTGTACATTAGGGAAAGGCACCCCTGCCTCCAGATAGGCAGGTCCTCACAGCAGGGTACAGAGCTGGGGAGTGGAGGTTGATGGCAACATCTGTTCCCCCTCTCCCATGAGTTGGAGCCAACTGCACAATTATGAGCAGCAGCCTTAGCCCTTCAGTATCCTGACCCCCACTTACTCTTCCCCCAAACTCCCATGCCTGGAGGAATTACAATCTGTGGAGACTGATTCATCCCAGTGCTGCCTCTCCCCAATAATTCAATTTAAAGGAGAACCTACCCAGGGAAGTTGCCCAGGGGACAGGCAGTAAAAGGCAATGATATGAAGTGCTTTGATGGTGCCTGTTGTGCTATGACCTAGGGTCGACACATCCCATTCTTTAAAATGTGTCTAAATAGATAGAGACTAGAGCTGATACTTGGTCTTTTCCAACAAACATTACCAGGCAGAGTACCTGATATCCACAGGAGAGCATGAGTTATAAACCCAAATAACTATAGTAAAGAAAGACAAAAACAGAACATCATACACTATCTGAAGCAGAACCATTTCAACAAATGGAAGAATGTAACATTAGTAAGATAACTATGTTTAAGGAGATGTGGGATGATATTAGTGAAGTAAAATAAGAATAAGACATCTTAAAAAGAACCAAATGAAATACAAAGTATGTATTGGAATAAATAACAGGATGAAATTGAGCTAGAGAAAGAATTAGTGGATTGGAGAATCAGAATGCGAAATCCTTCATAAAAGCAACAGGAAAAAATAGACAGAAAATATAATTAGAGAAAAATTTAAAAGCTAAGAAATATGGAGAAGTACTAACATCCAGATAATAGGATCCCAGAAGGAATGGGGGTAGAGAAATAAAAAAAGAAAAATATTTAAAGAAATAATGTCGATAAATATTCCAAGATTAATAAATGATAAAACCCTTCAGAATGAAAAGGCTCTTTGAGGAGAGATAAAGAAATATCCATACCTATTCACATTATAATAAAATTTTAAAATACTAAAGCACAGAAAAATACTTAAAGCTTCCAAAATGGAAGGGAAAAAGGTCCCCTGTGAAGTAGCAAGAGTCAGGCTAACACTAAAAGTTTCAAGAACAATGAAAGCAAGATGATAATGGAATTTTTTAAAAAAGGATAATGGAGTATAATTTTCAAGCATTGAAGGAAATGTAATTTCAAACCTAGAATGTTATTATAATTCAAATATGAGGGCATAAAAATATTTTCAACTATAAAAGACCTCAGGAGGTTTGACATACAAAAATCCCCACTACAAACACTCTTGTGGGATATATTCAAATAAGAAAAAAAGCAGAAATGCTCCAAGAGATAGGCAAAGTAAACATAGTTAAATATCTTGATGTTTATTGTTCATTGTTCAAGCTGGGTTTTTTGAACGATAAGCGATAGAAAGAAAACTCTGACAAATCTGATCAAAGAAATATTGTAAATACTACAATAAATAAAATACAGGGGGAAAAGAGCAAACAACTATAAATACAACAAGGATTCAGATGATAATATTGTCAACTACATATTAATAACTTCTGAGACCTAGAAAACAGAAAATGTGAAGTGCCAAAATTAGTGCAAGGTGAAACAGAGGACATGAATAAACAAATAACTATATCTAAAAGGCAATATCTCAGGTTTAAGACCTCCCTTCTAAAAAAAAAAAAAATTATGATCCCCATGTTCAGACTGTTTTAGAAGTGAATTCTGCCAAAATTCTAAGGATTAGCTATTTCCTAGGTTGTACAAATTTTTCAAGAGAAAGGAAAAAGCAAAAAACACCCAGCTAATTTAATGAGGGAACAATAATCAACATTTTCTTTAAAACCAAATAAAAGGGGCACCTGGCTGGCTCAGTCAGTTTAGCATCCAACTCTTGATTTTGGCTCAGGTTGTGTTGGGTCCTGGGATCTAGTCCCATGTCAAGCTCCACAGTCAGCGGGGAGTCTGCTTGAGATTTTCTCTCTCCATCTCCCTCTGCCCCTCCCCCATCCCTCCCCCCCTCTAAAATAAAGTCTTTAAAAAATATAAAACCAAATAAATAAGAAATTAATCATGTTAAACGTAGATGAAAAAAAAACTAAGTAAAAGTCTAGCTAAACAACTAAACATAAATACATCATAATGATACAGTGATTATGTGGTTTTAAAGATCTTTCCTTTGAAAGTTACATACTGAAGCATTTTTTGATGAAATGATACAATGTCTGGAATTTGCTTCAAATGATCCAGTCTGGAGGGATGTGAAGAAAGGGCAATAGTTGAAACAAAATGGACCATAAATTGATAATTACTGAACCCAAATGGTGGGTATACAAGAGATGGTTATATTATTCTCTGTACTTTTTAATTTTGCATAAGAAAAAATTTAAAAATGATTATGAGTAGTTATTCCAGTACTGAAACAGTGGTTTCAAAAAATCAGAGAAATCTATAAATGTAATTCACAATAGTAACAGATTTAAGAATAAAAATATGATTCTCTCAATTGATGCAGAAACAGTATTTGACATGGTTCAACACCTGTTTATGATGACATTTTAAAAAATATATTCTTATTAAATCAGAAATCCAGTCAACTTTCTTAACTTTTTAAAGTTAAGAGAACCTATAGCAACATTATATTTAATGGATAATTTTAGATGTTTTCCCTATAAAATTGGGAGCAAGAAAAGTAATTAATCATTAGCACTACAACTTTTTAACACAGTGCTAGAAGTCCTAGCCAACACTATATTGAAAGAAAAAAAAAAGAAACAAGGCAAATAAGGCATTTCAAGAAAGAGATAAAATGTCATTATTTACAGAGAGATTAAAAAGAAAATTCAGCAAGTTTGTAAAGTACAAGATCAATTTATAAAAATCGAAAGGATTTTAATATCATGAAGCTGTCAGTTCTCCCCCATCTTAATCTATAAACTCAAAGCAATCTCATTCAAAATACCAGTTGGAATTTTGAGAAACTCAATAAGCTCATTTGAAATCTTACATAAAAAATTAAAGATCCACAAATATTTAAGTCAACCTTGAAAAAAGAATTTTAAAGATTTATTATTTATTTATTTATTTATTTATGAGAGGGGGAGGCGGAGGGGCAGAGGGAGAGGGGGAGAGAATCTCAAGCAGACTCCCTGCTGAGCACAGAGCCTGACTCGGAGCTTGATCTCACAACCCTGAGATCATGACCTGAGCTGAAATCAGGAGTCTGACACTTAACTGACTGAGCCACCAGGTGCCCTGAAAAAAGTTTAAAAGATAGAAGCATAGAGTTGTTCTACCACATATTAAATATAGTAATAAAGTCCTAGTAATGAAAACAAAGTGATATTGGCACGAGAACAAAATATGGACAATGGAAAAGCATTGTTCCATAGAGAACAACAGTAGTTCAGAGAGAGCCATGTATGCATGAGAACTTAATGTATGATAAAGATGGCACCCAAATCAAAGTGGAAAAAAATGGTTGTTTAGTGAATAAGGTTGGGGAAATTAGCTCACTACATGGACAAAAATAAAACTAGATCTCTACTTAATATTTCATATAAGCTGGAAAATGGATGGATTAAAGATCTAAATGCAAACAGCATTTTTTATAAAGTTAAGCAGGAAAAAAAAAGCTGTATGAGAATATCTATGTGGCCTAGGTATGAAGAAGGACTTCTTAAACAAAACTTCCAAAGTACAAGTCATAAAGAACCCCCACCCAAAAAAATGATTGCATCAAAATTAAATATTTCTCACAGAGATAGAACAAACAATCCTAAATTTGTATGGAACCATGAAAGACCCCAAATAGCCAAAGCAATCCTGAAAAAGAAAAGCAAAGCTGGAGGCATCATGATTCCAGATTTCAAGCTCTACTACAAAACTGCAGTCATCAAGACAGTATGGTACTGGCACAAAAACAGACACATAGATCAATGGAATAGAATAGAGAACCCAGAAATGGATCTTCAACTCTATGGTCAACTGATCTTTGACAAAGCAGGAAAGAAGATCCAATGGAAAAAAAGACAGTCTCTTCAACAGATGGTGTTTGGAAAACTGGACAGCCACATGCAGAAGAATGAAACTGGACCACTTTCTGACACAAAACACACAAAAAAATTTTTAATGGATGAAATACCTAAATGTGAGACAGGAAACCATCAAAATCCTAGAAAAGAACACAGGCAGCAATCTCTTTGACCTCAGCCATAGCAACTTCTTTCTAGACACATCACTGAGGCAAGGGAAACAAAAGCAAAAATGAACTATTGGAACTTCATGAAGATAGAAAGCTTCTGGCACAGCAAAAGAAACAATCAACAAAACTAAAGGCAACCTACAGAATGTGAGAAGATATTTGCAAATGACCTATCTGATAAAGGATTAGTATACAAAAATCTATAGAGAACTTATCAAACTCAACACCCAAAAAACAAATAATCCAGTTAAGAAATGGGCAGAAGACATGAAGAGACACTTTTCAAAGAAGACATCCAGATGGCAAACAGACACATGGAAAGGTGCTCCGTATCACTCATCATCAGGGAAATACAAATCAAAATCACAATGAGATATCACCCCTGTTAGAATGGCTAAAATTAACAACACAAGAAACAACAGTGTTGGCAAGGAGAGAGGGGAACCCTCTTGCACTGTTGGTGGAAATGCAAGCTGGTGCAGCAACTCTGGAAAACAGTATGGAGGTTCCTCAAAAAGAACAGAACTACCCTACAACCCAGCAATTGCACTACTAGGTAATTATCCAAAGGACATGAAAATACAGATTTGAAGGAGTACATGCATCCCAGTGTTTATAGCAGCATTATCCACAATAGTCAAACTATGGAAAGAGCCCAAATGTCTATCAACTGATAAATGGATAAAGAAGATAATACTCAGCCATCAAAAAGAATGAAATCTTACCATTTGCAACAATGTGGACAGAGCTAGGGTGTATTATGCTAGGCAAAATAAGTCAGTCAGAGAAAGACAAATACCATATGGTTTCACTCATATGTGGAATTTAAGGAACAAAACAGAATTAACAGGGTGCCTGGGTGGCTCAGTTGATTAAGCAACTGCCTTCGGCTCAGGTCATGATCCTGGAGTCCCTGGATCGGGGTCCTGCATTGGGACCCTCTGACCCTCCTCCCTTTCATGCTCTCTCTCTCATTCTCTCTCTCTCAAATAAATAAAATCTTTTTTAAAAAAAACAGAATTAACATATATATGGGGGGAACAGAGAGATTGAGAAACAAACCATGAGACTCTTAATGATAGAGAACAAACTGAGGGGTGCTGGAGGGAGGTGGGTAGGGGACAGGCTAGATGGGTGATGGGTATTAAGGAGGGCACTTGTTATGATGAGCACCGGGTGTTGTATGTAAGTGATGAACCACTGAATTCTACTCCTGAAACCAATATTGCACTGTGTGTTAACTAACTAGAATTTAAATTAAAATTTAAAAAAAAACACAAAACAGAATGAGATACCACTACACACCTATTAGAATGGCCCAGATTTAGAACACTGACAAGACCAAATGCTGTTGAGGATATGGAACAACTGGGACTCTCATTCATTACTGGTAGGAATGAAAAATGGTACAGCCACTTTGGAAGACACTTTGGCAGTTTCTTAAAACTACTAAACATAATCTCATCATACAATCCAGCAACTGTACTTCTTGATATTTACCCAAAGAATCTGAAAATGTATGCCCACACAAAAACCTGCACATGAATGTTTATAGTAGTTTTATTCATAACTGCCAAGACTTGGAAGCAACCAATATGTCCTTCAGTAGGTAAAAGGATAAACTGGTACATTGAGATAATAGAATACTGTTTAGTAGTACAAAGAAACAAGCTATCAAATCATGAAAAGACATGGAAGAAACTTAAATGCATTTTATTAAGGGAAAGAAGGAAATCTGAAAAGACTATGTACTGTATCATTCCAACTATATGACATTCTGGAGAAGGCAAAACTATAGAGATAATAAAAGATCAGTGGTTGCAGGGAATTGGGTACAGGGAGGAACAGGCAGAGCACAGAGGACTTTTAGGGCAGTGCATGAAGGATCTATGTCATGACACCTGATGTATCTATGTCAAACCCATAGAATGTACAACACCAAGAGTGAACCCTAAGGTAAACTATGAAGTTTGGGTAATTTCAGGGTGTCAATGTAGGTTCATCCTTGGTAACAAATGTGTCACTCTGGTGAGTGATGTCGATAGTAGGGGAGGCTATGCATGGTTGTGGGGGTGTTTATAGAAAATCTCTGTACCTTCCTCCCAATTTTGTTACAAACCTAAAACTGCTCTAAAAAAGATCTTTAAAAAAAAAAAACAAAATTAAATATTTCTCTATTCAACAAAGGACACCAAGGGCACCTAGGTGGCTCAGTTAGTTGGGCATCCGCCTCAGCTTCATGATCCTGGGGTCCTGGAATCAAGCCCCGTGTCAGGCTCCCTGCTTGGTGAGGAGTCTGCTTCTCCCTGTCCCTCTGTGCTTCCCCACCCCTGCTCGTGCTCTCTCTCTCAAATGGATAAAATCTTGAAAAAGGGGGTGGGGCATCAAAAAGTTTATAAAGAGATAACAGATTAGAAGAATATATTTCCAATGTCTCAAATAAAAAAAAAATTCCATCTGGAATATTACAAGGCACTCGTAACAACTCAACATTAAAAATGTATATACAGGGACATCAGTGTGCAAATGGGTAAAGTATAGGAACATCTAATTCACAGAGAAGAAATCTAAATGGCTACCAAATATATGAAGGCATGCTCAAAATTAGTAATCAGAAAACCATAAATTAACGCAACAACAGGATGTCACTTTATACCAATTAAGTGACAAGAATCAGAAAGCTGGTTAATGTGTTAGTGAAGGTGTGGGATTATAAGAATCCTGAGCACTGTGCAAGGATACTCACTGAAGCATGGCTTGAGATGGTAGCAGAGATCATCCAAGTGCCCATCAATGGACAGTGGATAGGCAAACTGTGGATAATGATATCCATTAAGGAGCTAATACCATCAGTATGATATTCTTTGCCTAGAGGAATGCACTTCACAGAATAAGTTAGAAGCAATAGCGTATATGTACATATATAGTAACATGGATTGATCCGAATATACAGTGCTGATATGTGTATAATACAATTGTGTAAATTGAAAGTACGTGTATACGAAACAATAATTTACATCATAAGATAATACATCCAAACAAGAGAATGCACATTAGACTCTAGAATGGTTGCCTAGAAATAAGTCAAATAGAGAAAGACATGTATCATATGACCTCACTGATATGAGGAATTCTTAATCTCAGGAAACAAACTGAGGGTTGCTGGAGTGGGGGGTGGGGTGGGAGGGATGGGGTGACTGGGTGTTGGACACTGGGGAGGGTATGTGTTTTGGTAAGCGCTGTGAATTGTGCAAGACTGTTGAATCTCAGATCTGTACCTCTGAAACAAATAATGCAATATATGTTAAGAAAGAAAAAAAGAAGAAGAAGAATGTAGCAGGAGGGGAAGAATGAAGGGGGGGAAATCGGAGGGGGAGAAGAACCATGAGAGACGATGGACTCTGAAAAACAAACTGAGGGTTCTAGAGGGGAGGGGGTTGGGAGGATGGGTTAGCCTGGTGATGGGTATTGAGGAGGGCACGTTCTGCATGGAGCACTGGGTGTTATGCACAAACAATGAATCATGGAACACTATATCTAAAACTAATGATGTAATGTATGGGGATTAACATAACAATAAAAAAATTAAAAAAAAAAAAAAAAAGAATGGTTGCCTAATGGGTACCGAGAAGGAAATAGGGTAAAAGGAAATAAATGAATAAATAAATGAAAGATTGAATAACTAACCTTACATGGATTAATGATAATGTATTGTGAATGGAGGGGTATGAATAACTTAACATTCATTAGGTTTCAAAATAAATAGATAGATAGATAGATAGATAGATAGATAGATAGATAGGAATTCATAAGTACCTATGTCCGATGGCATTCTGAAGAGAGATAAACAGTGAAGAGATGAGACAGAGCAAGGCAAAATCAGCTATGTGCAGCAAATAACCAACCAAAACTGAAAACTCTTGCTTTGGTTTATGGTTCACACACTTGGTCGGTCTCTGGAACACCTTCTTCATCAAGACTAAAGACCCTGAGAACCACCAACTCCACCCACTTCTGCTTATTCTCACCTCTCTAAATCCTTTCTGAGTGTCTAGGAAGATGACCACAGCTTTTTATGAGAGGCTAATGCAGACTGACACAAGCTAATGATGAACATTACAAAGAACTGCCATGGTGCCAAAACACTTCCCTTAACCCTAAACTGCAAAATAAAGCTTTGGAATTCTAACACCTACAGGGAAGTAAAAAAGGTAAAATCTTTAATTAATGATGAAATTTGTGACACTAATGACTAGTGAAATATCCAAATAGCCTTACTCTTAGGTGTAGAGTCCAACTTTCCCAGGGTTCTTGTTTCTCTTTCTCCTGCCCTTCTGCCCTGCCTTGACATATTCAGAAAACCAGGCAGTAAGCAAAAATTATATAACTGGTTTTAGCCTAAGACAACCTCCCTGTGGACTTGGGCACTGCCAGGGGTTAGAGCAGCTTGAAGAGGTATCATCCTCACTGCTACAATGGCTGAGATCTGACCTTTTCCTCCCCATAAAGGAACCCTTTCCACCCCTGCGGTCCCCATGCAGATTCACTCGTAATTATGCTCCCTGTGGCTCTGTTTCTCACAAGTTCTAACCTATGTAGACTACATCCGTGGGTACCCTTGCCGTCTGGCTTCCAGCGGAGTTTGGTCAATCAGGAGTAATGGCAGGAGACCAGAATAGTGGGGAATTGCCCCAGTTCCCCTCCTGAAGGGTTGCCTTCTAGGGCTGTATGCATTCCAGCAATCTTGGCTATAGTCAAATGATGCTCCCAGAAGCCCTGAATGTCCTAGGGCTCCAGGAGCCACTCAGTCTCACCACTCCGTCAGACTGTGGGGCAGTGCTGGAGCCCACTGTTGCTAGCCCCCAGTGTACTGCTTAGTTTGCCTACACCATATCTTTAAAAATGATCCTTTTAGGGGCACCTGGGTGGCTCAGTCATTAGGCATCTGCCTTCAGCTCAGGTCATGATCCCAGGGTCCTGGAATCGAGCCCCACATCAGGCTCCCTGCTCCGCGGGAGGCCTGCTTCTCCCTCTCCCACTCCCCCTGCTTGTGTCCCTCTCTCGCTGTGTCTCTCTCTGTCAAATAAATAAAATCTTTTTTAAAAAATGATCCTTTTAATAAAAATCTCCTAAAATTATCCTGATATAATCCTCCGGTCTGTTTCCTCCTGCACCAATGACTGACGCACCCAACCTGCTCTGTATCTGGCAAAGGGGTCATATACTCTTTTAATCCTAGAAAGAAGTTCACCTTTTTTGAGGACCATTTTTAAGCCCTCTGTGAATACACAGAGTTTCAAATTTTGATGTTGCTTAGAGGTTGGGAGTCAAAGTTATAAACCATACTGGTTTGGGGACCTGGTCTGAATCACCCAAACTCTGCTGAGAGGACCTTTGAAAATGATGGACCAAAAGTCTTCCTCAATCTGTTCTCGGAGGTATCGCCTCCCTCCCCTTTCTGGGATATTTTGCTGGAGACTACCCTCTGTGCTTTTATAGGTTTCATTACAATTGTAACAGTTTTATGTTTCATTGTTAAGAGTTGAATAAAACTTTACTCATAAAAAGTAAATCATTGCAAATCCCTAGACAAATGGAATGGTCTCGGCATCATAATATTAATTTATATGGCATATGCAGCATAACTTCCATCTGCAGAGCACCTCAGGTTAAAATGACTTACAGGGTTAAAGAGTAGTTGGGGCAGGCTGAGAAGGAGCTAGTCCACAAGACAAATGTAACAAGTGGATATCGATAAGCTAACACAGGGATCACTTCGCCACTCTACTGGGTGCCCGACAACTCGGAGGTAAAACACCACAGCTGTTAACTGCTAGAGCAAAAAGTCTCAATTTAAGAAAGGGAATAAAGAAAAATGGCCTGCCGACAAGTACTGCACAAGGGGAGTTTAGAAGGCACAGGACAATGAACACAATTAGAATCACTTGGGAGAGCCGTGGAGTGCCATGGAATTCCATCTCCTGCCATGTGGCCTGGTTCCCTAACTACGCTATTACTTAAGGCGAGGTATTGGTGTTATTTCTTATATACTCTCTCCCCACTGCACACACAATGCAGACACACACATTCATGGGACAGATACACAGAAGAGGCAGGGTTCAAGAGTACCTACCAACCATTCATTCAACAAATGTGTCCTATGTTCCTGGCACTGTCTGAGCCCTGAGAAGTGACAGTAAATACAACAGTCCTTGGTCTCATGAAGCTTATATTCCAGTTGTCTATGTGGTTGGATGGAGTGGGGGAAAAGGGACAGTAAATAACAAACAAATACATAAGATGTCATGTAGTATGAAAGCGTTAAGGGGAAAAAATATGACCCAACTGAAAGTGATAGAGGATCCTATTTTAGAAAGTTTAGACAAGGAAGCCAATAGCTAGGAAAGATAGACAAATCAGATAAGGTCCTCTTATCTGGGAAAGTATTCACATTTTTTAATATAGTGATGCACAGGGCTGGATGACCCCAGAGTAGACTTCAGTCTTTCCTAAAATGACTCCTGCTGCTGAAGGCAGCCCAGTACCTACGGTGTCCTGGAGAAAACAATGCATTGCCAGTGCCATCCCCCATGAGCCCAATTTTATATACTCTTTTGATCCTGAGATGCAATGACAGATAAAGCTCTGTAGGAAAGGATCAAGAGGAAGGTAAGTGACAGGTACCAAGTGAGTCCCACAGGCTATAAACCTGTCATGAGGAAAATAAGGATGATAAGAGTTTATATCTGTAAAGCTCTAGCCTCCAAGGAAAACATGGATCTCTTTCCAGATTGTCTATTGAAGTAATTAAACAGTAAGACATCCCTTAGTAGTACAGGGAAACTCTCCTTGACTTCATTTCATAGATGGTAAAACTGAGGCCCTGAGACATTCTTTAATTACCCTATCTAAGGTTAACTATAACTAGCAGAGGCAAAACATAGGGTTGGGGCAATTGGGTACATTATTAAAAGGGAAACATACACCCCAGACCAGTGTAGGGAAAATAGGGAACTTCTGCCTAAATTGTATAAAGTGACTACATTTACCTAATAATTGTTTCCCTCTTCCTTTCACTATGCTTATAAGGTCTTGCCAGAGATCATTAATGAGGTTTGAGAGATGGTATGTCACAGTTGAAAGAACATAGGCCATTCATGAATACACATTTTACAAGAACACAGAAACAAATCAAAACAAGCCACTCCTTTACCTGAGGCAAAAATCAAACAAATACCTTATGTAGGGAGTCAAACAGACCTGACCCAGTGGCTCACTGGCAAGTCCTCAACTTTTCTGAATCCCAGTGTCATGCTCTGAAACACAGACATAATAATATAGACAGCCCCTGTCAGTTTTCAGAATTATGGCACATGGGAAGAACACCATGGCCGACTGCAGTAGGGCTCGCCAATGTGCAGTTCTTTTCCTTCCTGCGCACATGGAAGATCATGAAATTAGCCACCTTGAAGTTTTCAAAACCACACAGTGATTCAGGATGAGTCAGCAAAAGTCTCAGTGACATTCTCCAGCTTCCATCTTTCCCCTTGGCAGAGAGTTTGGGGGCCATGTATCTCAATGGGAGGGCGAAAATTACTGAAGCAGGATGGATGGACAGATGGATGGATGGGTAGGTGGATGGGTGGGGACAGCTTCCCGGATAGTTGCAGGAAACCACAATGGATTTGGCAGAAGCAAAAAATAAACTCTTATTGTTAAACCACTGACATATCGGGGTTGTTTGTTACTGCAGCATGGTTTACTCCAACATGATTTATACACATGCAATCTCCACCTTTCTTGTATAGCCAGGAACAGCTATAACCTCAGATCCTACAGGACATGAATGGTAAGAAGAAATCAAGCACTGGTCTACTGGCCTTTTGAACTTTTAATGTGAGCCTAAGGGCTGGACACGAAGACCTGGGAATGGGGAAATAAGCCATGGTCTACCACTAGAATTAGAATGCTCGGTTCATGTTCAGGCATCACTGTATAAACCTGCCTAGGCTGTCTCTGGGAGGGAGCTTACCCTAATCCATGAAACTCTCCCCTAGATCATCCAGTCCTCTGTGCATTTTTCTGCCCAGGAGCCACTAAAGCCCAGAACAAATCCCCTTATGTGAAGATTTTACAGTAGCCCTTCCCCTGCCTCTGAGTAATAGGAGTTGTCTGTTATCTCTAGCTAGAAAATTAAAGTTTTACTTGGCCACAGCCAAAAGGTAATACAATTCTATAACCTTGTGGTTTCATCTGTTTATTACTTACTGTTTGGGGAAAAGACAATAAATAAAATATCTGTGCATGTAATATCCCCTTTTCCCTCCAGGGACTCATATAGGTTCCAAATTTCTAAATAACCTCAGTGTGAAGCAATGTTTGTAAACAGTCCACCAGCTTCTTTATGGCTCTCTCATTAACCTTTTCAACCTTCCAATTCCTGTTTCTTGGGTCTGATAACTTCTATTTAATAATCTTAGTACAAACTATTGCATAGACTAAAATAACAGAACGGGCATGTCCTCACACTTACTCAAACAGGGTGCCAGCCCCTGTGTAATTACAGGACTATAAAACATCAAGAGGGGGCCATAGGATAGAGAGGAGGCTATATATGGATGATAACATAAGTCACACAAAAACTGATCTTGGTCATATTATCTAGCAGCTGGTTCTCCACCCAAAACCTCTACATTCACTCCCTCCCAGCTGTCTTCAGTAGAAAATGCAGGAGCCAACAACTGTGCTAAGAAGAACCACCAAAAAGCAGGGTAATGAGATCCTCACAACCTTGCAAGTTTCTCATCTTCAGAGTTTTCAGTTGCCCTGGAAAGCGTATTCTGAGTATATTGGGCGGGGGGGGGGGGGGGAGACTACTGTTTACTATAAGAGTAGCCTGCTTTTGATCATCCCCACCTCTCCTCATCCGCTGCTCTGGCTTGGATTTGACACATCACTTCTATAATAGGAAGCCAGAAGGACACTGGGCCTCAGGCATTTTCATTTCTTAAAGACTCTTAATGACTTGTTAAGATTCCAGGAGAACAATCACCCTGATGTGCTTCTTTCCAATGTCATCTGCCCAGTCTTGATCTCCTGGTCCTTCTGCCTTCCCGTTGCTTCCATCAAAACAGAAGAGGATTCCATAACCTCAGGTCTTTTACAACTTGATAAAACACTTTCATAATAATGCATTCATTCTCCTAGGTAATTTTAAGCCTCTTATCTTTAATTGTAGAATTAAGGATTTTATCTCCCATGAAAGGAATTTATCGCATCAACTAAGCCATGTGCAGGGTAGAGGTGGAAGGGAGCTTCCTAGGGCTCCTACAAATCACACTAAGTCTTGGGGGAGCCAGAGCCGACACTGCTTCAGGAACATGAGGGATGGAGGTCAGAGGAGAGAGCCTGAGTCAGAGAGAAGCGTAAGTGTTCTGCTTCCTTGCTCCCTTGACTGTCCTCAGGTGCACAGACCTGTGCTGCTTCCTAACAAGCTCTTTTCTGCAGTGGTTGCAAGGGAAAAGATCCTGGAGTTGCTGGTTTCCAGCACTGCAGCTCCTGGTCCTGGAACAAGAGGATCTGAGCCCCCTCCCCTTCCTTGGTCTTCCAGGATCCTCTCTCATCCTAATACTCTGAGGCTACACAGCCCAGTCCTTCTGTCCCTCCATCTCCCCTCCCCAGAGCCACCCTCACTGACCTGTTTGTGCCCCTTCACCAAATGCCCCCCACTGCTGCCACTTTCCCTCTAGAAAGATTGTCCACTCCCTCAAAGCACAGAGTTCTCTGCCTTGAGGTCTTTAACAAAGGGATACCTGAATTGTGGGAGGAGGAAAAGAGCTGGAAACCTCCCACTGCTCCAGAAGTATCAGCTCCAGAGACAGGAGAGCCTAGGTAATCACAGAAGAAGCTTCAGTCATGGGAGAGGTAGAGCCAACAGAGACCCGGGAACCCGATCTAGGATATTTACCACTTTCCCTTCATATGCAAGTGCATCTGTAAGAGAGAGAGAGAACATGAGGGTGTTGAGGGAAAAACTGACGTCTTTGACAATAATTATAGTTACCAAGAAACTTTAAAAGTGAGAAAAAGAACTGAAACTTTGGCTAGCTAAAAGTAATACTAATTACAACCTTTATGCAAATTAACTCTAATTATCATGCAACACAATAGTAATATGTCTATCACTATAACATGTCAGATTAACTTTCTTGTAAATTTTCCATAACAATTCTGAGCTTTCTTCATGTGCAAGAATTGTGTAAGTAAAAACTATAAATTAGCAGGACTACCTTGTCTTTTCAAGTCCTGTGCGCACATTTCTACATGCTTATCTTTTTCCTTAATGATTTTTAAATGGTCTTTATGCATTTAGGGAAGAATTCATCTACTACATGTGCTGCAAATACTTATTCCAGTTTGGAACTTGTCTTTTAATTTTGATGGTGTATTAGACTATATAGAAAAATTGGCTGACTGGGTCCTTCATAATCACACTTCATGAGCTCACTTTCCATGAAGCATACTCTCCTGCTCACAATTTTTTTAAAATATAGGAAAAAGTACCCATTATATCCATTTGCTGAAGGCTGAAATTCCTTTGAACAAGAAATAATCTTTCATTCCACAATTAGAGATAAAAGGTTTACAGATGCACAGAACCTTAGAGATAATACATTAATGTGTTTCAGGTAAATGTGTGTGATGGTAACAGTCTTGCCTATTTATGGGAGGGGGGGTTCACTTAGAAAGCAATAGAGAATTTGGTGCCAGAATGGGGGAGGGAGGGAGGAAGGAAGGCCACCAGAAGCAGTTCAGAGTCCAAGACTGACCACCTCCTAGAACCTTCCCAACTTCCACGTCAAGTTAGATAGCTCTTGCCTATGGTCCCACAGCACCTATGTATATCTCTGTTGTATCCCACAGATCTCACAGCAATACAATTACTATTCACTTCTGTCTTGCCCTCTTTGCTGTAAGATGCTTAGAGAGCAGGGACTGCACTGACTAGTTGGCCATCATTTCCACAGCACCATGCCTTATGCATTTTCAATAAATATTCACTGAATGCATAAGTAAAGGAATACCTCAATAAACAAATATTATTTTCCTCAGGGCTTATGTGACTGGATTACTACTTCTGTCATAGAAAGATAGAATAGGACTGGATATTAAAGGAGAAGATTGAGTCCCTACAGGATGACCACCACCTTTCCAGGATTTAGCCCCAAAATGCCCACTCAAAGACCATGCCCTCCCACAGAATTCAGATTCCAATGTATCAAGATGAATGGGGGGAATGCCTCCCTCCCCTCACTCCCCAAGAGAAACAGAGCTTCCCTAATCAGCTGAGATCCTCACCCAGCAGGGTACCTTGTCCAAGCCAGAGCTCCTTTAGCATTCTCCTGAGTATTTTATTATTAATCTGGCTTGAACCTCTTTACCTTCTTGGAATTTGCTGAGCTTTTGATCCTCCATTAGCTGGCCTCAGATAACACCACATCCTGCTCTCTGTAACCGTGACCAGCTGCAATGAATCTCAGACTCCTATCTAGACAGCACAGGCTTTGCCCAACACACCATCAGGGCTGACCTCTCCTCTGGCCTTCCTGGCGAGTTCAGCCTGACTGACCCTGGCTTCTGCCTTGTTCTGGTACCTTGTACAGACAGGCACTTGCCTATTCCCTGCCCTACTCTAATACACTCAGCCCTGACCATACACCCTTGCCTGCCAATGCCTGAACCTGCTCTGTCTGGACAATGTCAGCTCTTCCTGACAAGGTCTATGCATGTGCATCACATAGTAGGGGGTTGTTTGCCGCACTAGTATCTTCTTGCATCCAGTGCTGTGTGAGTATCCCCACCTGCTTACCTCTGTTTTCAAACTCCTGTTACCTGAGTGCTTTAACCAAGACTTCTAGGGGCGCCTGGGTGGCTCAGTCGTTAAGCGTCTGCCTTCGGCTCAGGTCATGATTCCAGGTCCTGGGATCGAGCCCCGCATTGGGCTCCCTGCTCCGCGGGAAGCCTGCTTCTCCCTCTCCCACTCCCCCTGCTTGTGTTCCCTCTCTCGCTGTGTCTCTCTCTCTGTCAAATAAATAAATAAAATCTTTAAAATAAAAAAATAAAATAAATTTAAAAAACCTAGACTTCTAGACTCCTATCGTCCTAGCATTGGCTTGGATTCCTCCTCCTGGTTACTCAGTGATCATTCTTCTGGGAACCATCCAGGCTGCCTCTCAGAATTCAGGACTGATCTCTGCTCTGCTGCTGGTAACTGCAGGCACCTTCAGATGGTGCCTGAGCACCCACCCCACTGCACACTCTGTTCTTCCGTTCCAGTGGGCACCCTCCCAGCACTGCTCACCTGGATCATCATAGTCCAGCCCTAAGAAGGGGATATAAGTACAACCTCCACCTGTGCCACATAAAATAAAATCAGATCTCTTTTGAGAAGTTCATCAGCAAAGCAGCAGAGTGTGCAGGTTCCTTCCCAACCTGGGGAGAGGCTTCTGAGTGGAGCAAAGCTGGGTAAACAGTGGAAAGGGCTCTAGTAAAAAGAACCTATCCCCTAATGTTCTAAAACAAATTTTCTAGGAAAAGGTGGCTGAGGAACATCTAGTTGACTGTGTGACAACAAGGCCTTTAGAAGTGAAGAGATCAGCTCCTGGTATTAGTCTTTCTAATGAGCTTACTCAGATGGTTGATCCAGCTTCTAGCTACACAACCAAGAGCAGGAGGAAATGAGCCTCCAGGCCATCCAGATAGCTTTTCTCTCCGGCTCCTTCATGCCTGGCTTACCATCAGCCCCCACCCCCAGCCTGAGTCCCCAGTGTTGCCCACACAAGCCTATTCTCAGCTCTTACACAGACATCCACAGCCTACTTCCTCCCCGGGCCCCAGCAAGATGAAAGGTTCACAAATGCACAGAGCCTTAAGGATAATACATTGGTGTTTCATGAAAAAGTGTGTAATGACAGCGTCTTTTCCTATGTTTGTGGGAAAGAGTTTTATCTAGAAAACAGTGGAGAGTTCCATGCCATCATGGGTGAGGGAGTGAAGCCACTAAGACGAGCCCTTGAGCTGCTCTAGACTTGACAGTTTTTCTCATTGCAAGGACCCTGTCCCAGTTTATATCACTTTCTCAATCTCCTGCCCACCTCTGACCAAAACTCACCCATCTTCTAATTCATTCTCCTAGGACCCTGCTCTCTAATAGAACCGTAGAGCCATAGAGTTTTAGGTGTACACGATCTAATCATAACATGGGACCATAAAGATCTCTAGCCCAGTGCAGTAAAATCACTGTTACAAAAGGTGGGATTTTTGGTCTTTGTGTCCCCTCCTTTACTGACAGGTCCCATTTCTTCTCTATAGCACCCTGTCCCCTATCCTTCTAAATCATCAGCTATTTGATCCTGGCTAACTGTCTAAATCTTTTTATGCCTTTGTTTTTTCATTCAGCAAAATGGGATTATATTGTACCTTTTTCAAAGGATTGACCAGAGGATTGGAGATAATCCTATGTGAATCACTTAGCATGGTGCCTGGGGCACTCCATAAATGTTAGCTCTTACTATTTCTTTAAGCCTTTATATCTCCTAGTTATTCTTTAAGAAAACCAACCCAAACCAATCTATTAAATAGTATTTAACGGCAATGTATTTTGCCAGGTAATTGAACTTTCCCAGGTAATATAACTACATTGAGCCTGCAAGTATGTTTTCATCCAATGAGAGATGTACCTGGAGAATCCCAAGCTTCCTGGCAGATGGAAAAGGGAAGTACTTTAGGGGAAGTGGGATTCAGTGATCCCTGATATCAAGCAAAGTAGAGAATGACCTGGGCTTATTGTCCAAATTCCTTAAAGCCCCAAATGGAAAAGGACAAGGACTTATTTTCACGCCTCCATTAGAAAAGGAGGTTATGATAGATCATTTTATTTCTCCTGCTCATGCCATATAGTCTTTCTTTTTAATTTTGCTTAAGAGTTAAAGTATGGCATGACTAATTTAATTTAAATTCCTAAACTCTTAGGCTATTTAACAACTATAGCAATGTTTATCTTTTACAGATTTTTTTTCTATGTCCAAATCAATTCCACTATTCTGCTAAACACTGACATCAGTTTTGGCAGACATTTATTACAAAGGTGTTTCTAGCTTTTCCACAGGCTGATATTTTTCCAAGAGTTTATTTAAATTCTACACAAACACCAAAAATTCTCCTAAGGTGAGCTCCCCACCCTGAATTGCCTTCCAGTTTTGATTAGCAGGGCTATTTCCTAATGGAAAGCCAAAGGTGTAACATGTTTCCTTCCCTGCTTTTTATCAAATGCTCCTTTGGAGGAGTGTTCATTGCCTGTTAATTGTCCAAGTTTATTTCCTTCATAGGTCTTATTAAAGCAGAGTTGGCAGAGGGGGCGACAGGGAATGTAGCTGTACCTCAGCAGCCTTCAAAGTCATCTTTAGTCTTATAATCGCCTTCATCCATCAGCCAGCCTCTCTTTTCCTTTGCCTCCATTTTTTCCTGGTTATTCAGAAAAGCCTTTCTCATTCTCATTTGCTCACATTAATTCACCCTGCTCTTTGGCTGCCCTAACTTGCGTTGCATATTCTCATTTGATTCCCTCCTGTTGCTTTCCTTTCCAAGTCAGATTTTTCTTTACTCATAGATTTTTAAGCCACCCTTTGTAAATCCACTTTGCAAAGAGCAAGCAATCTCCAATCTTCTTTTCCAGAGCAACTGTAATCCACTATGCTTTAATTATAGTGTCTATTCAGATGTTCAAAATTCCATCCAGTTATAGATTTTAATATTTCTTCCCTCTGCATCGTATTTATTAGATTGATTAATTCCCCAAATGTGCTTTTTTGAAGTTTAATACCCTCGGTCTTTGAAGCCATTGCTTACTTAAAGAATTCAAAAAGATCATGATTGCTGGTAACAAGGCAGCTGCCTTGGGTTTAACTACATGATTCAGCTGTTGCTAACCCAGTTAGTCCTATTGCTATTCCACTCTAAGCTTGAGTTGCCAGCATCTTAATCAAAACCCTGTCCTCTCCCTGTCCTGGGACACACTGCGACGGATGTGGTTTTGCCTATAACCCATGGAGGATCTGTACCCAGGAAGTTTCACGGAAAGATAAATCAAATAAGTATTGGCTTCTTTTCTATTGTTCACTCTCATCTTAGATGATTGATAGTAAGTTAAAGCAACTCACATTTATCTGGACCTTCATTTTCATACAAGTGAAATGAAGAAGGAGGGCTAGATGGTTTTTAAGATACCTTCTAGCTCTTGTAAATGCTATGTTTCTACAATTCCAATTTATTCTCACAAATTGTGAAGTTCATTATTTCTGGCATATTAATCTGGACTATGAAACACTTTATTGTTTAAAAATAAATATTTTATTTTAGATATGTTGAGTAGTTAAGTCTATCTTATCTTTTTTAACAGCTTTATTAAGGTAAAATTCACATATGCACATAAAGTGTGCAATCTGATATGCTTTGCCATCTGTATATACTCGTTAAACCATCACCACAACCAAGATAACATTAATATCCATCACCCCTACTTTGGGATTCGTTGAGTATCCCTTATGATTCCATATTATCTACCTTGTTGGAATTTTAGCTAGAATTCTTTGTAGTTTTGTTTCAGGAGTAACTCTAAAGTTTATATACCTTTAACCAATCTACCCTCAAGTGATATTGTACCACTTCATTTATAGTTCAAGAACCTAGCAACCAAAAATTTCATTTCTTCTCTCTTAACCTTTGTGATATTGTTGTCATACGTTTTCATTATTTTATTATAGTTGAAAAAAAATATAGTTGACACAAGATTTTACATTAATTTCAGTTAAATGACATAGTGATTCAACAAGTCTATACCTTATGCTATGCCCACCACAAGTGTAGCTACCATCTGTCACCACACAATGGCTATTACAATACCACTGAATATACATTTTGCTTCTCTATATTATAAACTCCAACACAGCTATTATTTTTGCTTTCAATGATCATTTTCTTTCAAAGAAATTAAAATAATTGTTTGAAGTCTTACATTTACCCACATAGTTACCATGTCCAGTGCTCTTTATTCCTTTGCATAGATTCATATCTCCCTTGTATCATTTTTCTTCTGTCTAAAGGACACTTTTTCTATAGTAAGAATATGTTGGTATCAAGTTTTTTCAGTTTCTGTACATCTGAAAAATCTCTTTTTTATTTTTTAACATTAGCTGTTGAAACATTTTTACTGGGTATAAAATTCTAAGTTAACACTTACTGTTCCATCAGTACTTTAAATGTTGACTCACGCTCTTCTCTTGTATTGTTTCTGATGAGAAATCTGTTGTCATCCTTAACTTTGTTCCTCTATACATAATGTACCCCTTTTTCTCCTGGCTGCTTGTAGGGTTCTTCCCTTTATCACGGAATGTTATACAGTTTGATTATGATGTGCTCCTGTGGTTTTCTTCATGTTTCTTGGGCACTGGTGAGCCTTGCAATTATGGATCTACAGTTTTCATCAAATTTGGACAATGTTTGGTCACTATGCCTTCAAATTTTTTTTGCTACTCTGCTCTCCTCTGAGGATGCCAATTACATGTATCTCAGGCGACTGGAAGTACACTACAGTTAACTGAGGCTCTGTTCATTATCTTTCCCAGGCTTTTATCTCTGTGTTTCATTCTGGATAGTTTCTACTGTGTTTTCATGTTCAATAATCTTTTCTTCTGCATTGTCTAATCTGCCATTAATCTTACCTAGTGTATTTTTCATCTCAGAAATCATAGTTTTTATCTCTAGAAGTTTTTTTTTTAATTTTTTATTGTTATGTTAATCACCATACATTAGTTTTTGATGTAGTGTTCCATGATTCATTGTTTGTGCATAACACCCAGTGCTCCATGCAGAACGTGCCCTCTTTAATACCCATCACCAGGCTAACCCATCCTCCCACCCCCCTCCCTTCTAGAACCCTTCGTTTGTTTTTCAGAGTCCATCGTCTCTCATGGTTTGTCTCCCCCTCCGATATCCCCCCCTTCATTCTTCCCCTCCTGCTATCTTTTTTTTTTCTTAACATATATTGCATTATTTGTTTCAGAGGTACAGATCTGTGATTCAACAGTCTTGAACAATTCACAGAGCTCACCGTAGCACATACCCTCCCCAATGTCTACCACCCAGCCACCCCATCCCTCCCACCCCACCCTCCACTCCAGCAACCCTCAGTTTGTTTCCTGAGATTAAGAATTCCTCTTATCAGTGGGGTCATATGATACATGTCTTTCTCTGATTGACTTATTTCGCTCAGCGTAACACCCTCCAGTTCCATCCACGTCATTGCAAATGGCAAGATCTCATTCCTTTTGATGGCTGCATAATATTCCATTGTATATATATACCACCTCTTCTTTATCCATTCCATCTGTATATGGACATCTTGGCTCTTTCCACAGTTTGGCTATTCTGGACATTGCTGCTATAAACATCGGGGTGCACCTACCCCTTTGTATCCCTACATTTGTATCTTTGGGGTAAATACCCAGTAGTGCAATTGCTGGATCGTACGGTAGCTCTATTTTCAACTTTTTGAGGAACCTCCATACTGTTTTCCAGAGTGGTTGCACCAGCTTGCATTCCCACCAACAGTGTAGGAGGGTTCCCCTTTCTCTGCATCCCCGCCAACATCTGTCATTTCCTGACTTGCTAATTTTAGCCATTCTGACTGGTGTGAGGTGGTATCTCATTGAGGTTTTGATTTGGATTTCCCTGAGGCTGAGCGATGTTGAGCACTTTTTCATGTGTCTGTTGGCCATTTGGATGTCTTCTTTGGAAAAATGTCTGTTCATGTCTTCTGCCCATTTCTTGATTGGATCATTTGTTCTTTGGGTGTTGAGTTTAAGAAGTTCTTTATAGATTTTGGATACTAGTCCTTTATCTGATATGTCATTTGCAAATATCTTCTCCCATTCTGTCGGTTGTCTTTTGGTTTTGTGGACTGTTTCTTTTGCTGTGCAAAAGCTTTTTATCTTGATGAAGTCCCAATAGTTCATTTTTGCCCTGGCTTCCCTTGCCTTTGGCGATGTTTCTAGGAAGAAGTTGCTGCAGCTGAGGTCGAAGAGGTTGCTGCCTGTGTTCTCCTTTAGGATTTTGATGGACTCCTGTCTCACATTGAGGTCTTTCAACCATTTAGAGTCTATTTTTGTGTGTGGTGTAAGGAAATGGTCCAGTTTCATTCTTCTGCATGTGGCTGTCCAGTTTTCCCAACACCATTTGTTGAAGAGACTGTCTTTTTTCCATTGGACATTCTCTCCTACTTTGTCAAAGATGAGTTGACCATAGAGTTGAGGGTCCATTTCTGGGCTCTCTATTCTGTTCCATTGATCTATGTGTCTGTTTTTGTGCCAGTACCATACTGTCTTGATGATGACAGCTCTGTAATAGAGCTTGAAGTCTGGCATTGTGATGCCACCAGCTTTGCTTTTCTTTTTCAACATTCCTCTGGCTATGCGGGATCTTTCTGGTTCCATACAAATTTTAGGATTATTTGTTCCATTTCTTTGAAAAAAGTGGATGGTATTTTGATAGGGATTACATTGAATGTGTAGATTGCTCTAGGTAGCATTGACATCTTCACAATATTGGTTCTTCCAATCCATGAGCATGGAACGTTTTTCCATTTCTTTGTGTCTTCCTCAATTTCTTTCATGAGTATTTTATAGTTTTCTGAGTATAGATTCTTTGCCTCTTTGGTTAGATTTATTCCTAGGTATCTTATGGTTTTGGGTGCAGTTGTACATGGGATCGACTCCTTAATTTCTCTTTCTTCTGTCTTGTTGTTGGTGTATAGGAATGCCACTGACTTCTGTGCATTGATTTTATATCCTGCCACTTGACTGAATTCCTGTATGAGTTCTAGCAGTTTTGGGGTGGAGTCTTTTGGGTTTTGCACATAAAGTATCATATCATCTGCAAAGAGTGAGAGTTTGACTTCTTTGCCGATTTGGATGCCTTTGATTTCTTTTTGTTGTCTGATTGCTGTGGCTAGGACTTCCAATACTATGTTGAATAGCAGTGGTGATAGTGGACATCCCTGCCGCGTTCCTAACCTTAGGGAGAAAGCTCTCAGTTTTTCCCCATTGAGAATGATATTCGCTGTAGGTTTTTCATAGATGGCTTTTATGATATTGAGGTACGTACCCTCTACCCCTATACTCTGAAGAGTTTTGATCAAGAAAGGATGCTGTACTTTGTCAAATGCTTTTTCTGCATCTATTGAGAGGATCATATGATTCTTGTTCTTTCTTTTGTTAATGTATTGTATTATCTCTAGAAGTTTTTTAAATATATTTCCCACAATATGATCTTTAATATGCTCCATCTTCTCTCTAGCTTCTTGGGCATATGAAATGTCTTTGTCTAATAATTTTGTCATCTGTGCCATTTCTGGGTTGGTAGTGATTGATTTTTCTCCTGATTATAGATCATATATTTTCTTGCTTCTTTGCATGCCTGGTAATTTTTTACTGGATGCCAGACATTGTGAATTTTATCTTGTTGGGTGCCGGATATTTTTGTACTTCTATTAATAATCTTGAGTTTTGTTCTGCTTCACCATTAATTTACTTGGAAGCAGTTTGATCCTTTTTTGGCCATTCTTTTAAACTTTGCTAGGCAGGATCATAGCAGTGCTTTGTCTAGGACTAATTTCAAATCCACTGCTAGAGCAGGACCCTTCTGATTATTCTACCCAATGTCTCATGAATTATGATATTTTCCACTTTGGTGGGAACAGACTATATTCCCAGTCTTGTTTGAGTTTTGAGACTGTCCTTTCCAATCCTCTCAAGTTATTCCATCCCCAGCTTTGGGGAGTTTCCTTATAAGCACATGCTGATCAGTACCCAGCTGCAGACTCAAGGGAGACTGTTTATGCAGCTCTCTCCTGGGAGCATCTGCCCTGCAAAGTCCAGCCACATTGGCCTCCCCAGACTAGCAACTCTGTCTGCTCAAACCAAGGAGACCCCCAAGGTTTTTCTGCACTTCCCCTCCTATGCCATGGCCTGGAAATTTTCTCTTGGTAACACTGGGATAATCAGAGGACTCACATCATTTGTTTTCTCTCTCTCAGGGATCACTATATCCCTTTTCTTTGATGCCTAACATCTTACAAGCCATTGTTTTGCGCTATTTGTCCAGGTGTTTACCTGTTTCATGCGAGCAGGCAAATCTAGCCTCTGTTACTCCACCTTGGCCAGAAGCAGAAGTGATCCACCTGAACTGGAACTGCTACAGAACTCTCATTTGGATGACCATCTCCCTAAGTATTTCATGACTAATGCCACAGACTGCCCATCTGTCTTCCAGTACTACAGCTTCAAGTCATTCTCAACAACCTTTCTTAGCTCTGCACCTAAATATATATTTACTGCTTCACTAATTTTTCTTCAATAAACAGTTTCATGAAAATACCATGAATGCTTACTGCTTTTCTTTCTACGTTGGTTTCCACTATTTGTAAATCACATTATTACAGAAGTCCTAGTAGAGGCAAGCTCATCGATGCTGGCCTAGTTTAAGAACCAGAGACAAAGATTCAAACATTTTGGTGGTCTCATTCTAAGTCCATTTTACATGTTTCATATGTACAAATTTGGTGATGACTTCCAAAGATAAGGGAAGGTTTCCTACTGGGGGAAAAAACTGTCTCTGTGCATAAAAAAGAACCCCCCCCCCTTCCAATTATTCACTGTTTCCAAAGTATAAACTGGCCCTGATTTCCCAACAATGCCACAACTGGATTGTAATGATTTGTGCAAAATCAGTTCTTCTTTAACTCCCTTCTATTCATTATATATTCTCTCTTTTTTTTTTTCCTTAAATTTCTTTGTATTTTAAAACCCAGCTTATTTTGGTGATGTCTTTTTTTTTTAATTTTTTTATTGTTATGTTAATCCCCATACATTACATCATTAGTTTTAGATATAGTGTTCCATGATTCATTGTTTGTGCATAACACCCAGTGCTCCATGCAGAACGTGCCCTCCCCAATACCCATCACCAGGCTAACCCATCCTCCCACCCCCCCATTATATATTCTCTTATTCCACCTAATAGTTAATGGATGAATTTAATACATACACATACACACACCCCTATCTAGTGCTCTGTTCATGCCAATATAGACTATTTCTCAACCCATTTTTTCATGTAAAATAATAAAAAAAAAAAACTAATGTTACAAAATAAATAAATGATACCAGAACTGAGGTCCTGGGAGAACCCATTCAATTGAAAGCCTGTTAATAGACAGTAAAGTGCCCTGTGCCCTAGGGAAGAAAGGTGCTATAAAAACCTATAATATTGTTGCCACAGTTAGACTAGCTCTATAGTACACAAAAGAGCCAGAGACATTTCCTTTAATCTAGTTCCTGTGATTTCACCATGTCACCTTGATTTTACATCAGGTAACAGAATAAAAAGTTTTCTGTCCCAACTTCTGTCTTCCCAGTGGGCCTATGCTCCATGCTTATATGTACTGTTTTCTGTTCTCCTGGCAGCAGGGCAGCATTCAAACATTATGGATGAGATTGGCAGCCTATCAGGAGCCTGAGGGTGCAGGCTCATCATCCAGGAACAGAGGGAACCAAGCTGCAGGCTTGTTCTGAGGCTCAGCACATGCTCCCTATGTGTGGCCAGGGCAATTAGGATCAATCAGACCCTTTCTTAGCTCAGTTGCTTACAGTCACAGAAGGGTCACTGGTCCACTGAAGGCCAATTTCTCCCAGACCCTCCTTCACAGGCCTACCAGACAAGCAAACAAGGAATTGTTGGACCATGCATTTTCTCAAAAGCCATTTTCTGCCTGCAAGGTTAGACCTCACAAACTAACACAGCCAGTCATATGAAACAGGCCCCCAGACAATGTTTTCAGGGGTGAGTGACCAATGTAGTCTCCTTCCTAACCCTGGAAAGGGGCACAGGGTGTTGGAGAAATGCCAATGATCCTCTAGAATGAAACAAACTTATTTGGTTCTTCTTCACTAACAGATTTCCTCCACTCAAAAAAACATGACTTATAGTTGAGTAACTCTTGATATATGCTTATTTAACAAATACGTATCAGGCCCCTGTTCTGCAGCAGACACAGCGCTAGGAGGTGGACGTGTGGAAATGAGCAAGGCAGTCATGGCCCCAGCCATTACAGGGCTCACTGTTGAAGAGATCAGACAAGACAAAAGCGCTTGCAACAATGACAAGAGAAGCCCAGGATATAAACACACATAAGAGAGGCACTGTATGCAGGCCCCGAAACCTTAGGGAAAACATCCCTGTGGAAGTTATGACTAAGTTGAAATCTGCCAGATGAGGCTAATACAGGCTAAAAGAAGTGGAGGGGGAGAGAGAGAAGAGTGTTCCAGGCTGAGGAACCATCATGAAATAAGGAAGATCTTTGTGAGAGGTTTCTCAAGACTGGAGTCCAGTGTGGGCTTCGAGTGGCGGGCAGGATATAATGAGGGGGAGGCATGGGGTGGCAGCAGGGGCCCAATCCAAGGCTTGGGACTTTAACACGCAAGGTGTTTGATTTTTAACCTGGTGGCAGCAGGGTACCACTGAAAGGTTTTAAGCAAGTTCCATCCAACAGTATGAGAGTCACACTGTAGAAAGACCACTCAGGTTGGGAGAGTGTGGGGCACAGGTAATAAGGTGGAGATGAGGAAAGTAATAGGAAACTATTGTCACCTAAACAAGGAATGACCCTGATCTGAATCAAGTTAGTAGCAGTGGCGTTTCAGAAAAGTAGATACATTCAGAAATCCATATGAGGTAGACTCAACAAAAGTACACAAGGGAGAGGTGGGAGCCAAGCAAGATGCTTCTATAAAGGGGATGGTGGTACCATCCGATGAGAGGAAACATAAGAGGAGACAGAGGTCCATAGTGCACACTGTTTTTCTTTCATCAATTTGGTTCAGGTGCCTGTAGGAAGTGAGGGAGGTGGAGAGGTCAGATGGTCCCCGACACCCCTGTACCCATCCTCACTTGGAAGATGAGGGTGACTGGCAGGATACTGAAAAGCAGAGATGCTGAGGCATGACATGAAAAGAAGATATTCCTCAAGGACTCACAGGAAGTTCATGGCTGGGTCCCCAAGTTTTGGTCCAAAGCTCCAACCTCCTGACCTGGTATCCTTATCAAAGGGAATTTCTGATTTTACATTAAATGCCAGGTAGTAGTTTGGAGTAGATCCAGAGGCCCCAGAGCTAGAGATATATTTTAAATAAGTCAAAATAGATGAATAAATCAGAAGCTACTGAAGCCAGCTTGTTACCTTCAGGCTTGATATGTGCCAACAACTGCCTTGCTTAGGACAATGGGGACAGCTGAAGGCTGAGCCCACATGCCCTGAAGGCTGTACTCAGCCCACCTGCCCCTTCTCTCTGCCTCTTGCTCCTCCTGCTGAGGACACAGAGGATCCTGGTTCTGTTATCAGTGCTCGCATCCTCAGATGCAACTCTTCTCTTCAGACCCTTCTCCTGTTTCTCCTGCCACCTGTATGCCACACATATTAGAAGAGATCCACTTTCTCGACAACCCAAAATTGTGCCGTGCCTCCTTCAAGCCCCCAGTCCTGGCCTCAGGCTGCAAACAGATCCCTAGGCCACCATGGCCACCCTCTGTCCTCTAAACCTGCAAATGAAGAACTGGGCTATGATTTTGCTGGGGAACTCTCATTGCACACAGGCACATTAGACTGCAGAGTCAATGCTCTTTCCCATAGAGCTGGAAATGTAAATAGAGAGAGAAAAACGACTGTGCCATGAAATGCTCCACAGGGTTTCTAAGGACCTAATTATGAATGGACATTAAATATTTAATCTCATCTTTAACCCTAGAGCCTGAGGTCCAGAGTGGGCTTGACTTACTCCACCAGCCAAACTCCACAGGATTTTCCCACATCAATTTCTCTCCCATGGATAGTTTAGCCTCACCATCAAAATGTACCCTCTTTTCTCTCCACTTATGAAAACAAACTTGCTCCTACCCCTACCTCCTTGCAGTTCCTCCTCCTTCCCAATGAATCTTTCTCAGCCTAAAAATCAGTGGTTTTATATTAGCCCCATTTTTATTTAATGGTAACAATGATGATGACAACCGCTGGCATCTACTGAATGCCTACTATGGAGCAGGCCCCGGGGGGTGCTTTAGAAACTTTACATATGTTCTTTCATGTAATCTGCAGAAAACCCTATGAGGCAAGTTTTTTGGGAGTTTTTTGGGTTTTTTTTATTGTATTATGTTATGTTAATCACCATACATTACATCATTAGTTTTTGATGTAGTGTTCCATGATTGTTTGCGTATAACACCCAGTGCTCCATTCAGTACGTGCCCTCCTTAATACCCATCACCAGGCTAACCCATCCCCCCACCGCCCTCCCCTCTAGAACCCTCAGTTTGTTTCTCAGAGTCCATAGTCTCTCATGGTTCGTCTCCTCCTCCGATTCCCCCCTCCTTCATTTTTCCCTTCCTACTTTTTTTTTTTTTTTTTAACATATAATGTATTATATGTTTCAGAGGTACAGGTCTGTGATTCATCAGTCTTACACAATTCACAGCGCTAACGTAGCACATACCCTCCCCAATGTCTATCACCCAGCTACCCCATCTCTCCCACCCCCCACCACTCTAGCAACCCTCAGTTTGTTTCCTGAGATTAAGAATTGCTCATATCAGTGAGATCATATGATACATGTCTTTCTCTGACTGACTTATTTTATTCCTATTTCATAGATAGAAAACTGCAGCTCAGCCAGAATAACTGGCCCAAGTTATATCGTGTATAATTGGTAAAGCTGGGATTCAAACCCAGGTCTGACTTCACAGTTCATGCTCATCTACCATATGATAAAAATAATAATACTAAAAACTCACTCTAGGGCGCCTGGGTGGCTCAGTTGGTTAAGCGACTGCCTTTGGCTCAGGTCATGATCCTGGAGTCCCTGGATCGAGTCCCACATCGGGCTCCCTGCTCGGCAGGGAGTCTGCTTCTCCCTCTGACCCTCCCCACTCTCATGTGCTCTCTCTCATTCTCTCTCTCACAAATAAATAAAATCTTAAAAAAAAATAAAATAAAAACTCACTCTAGAACTCAACGAAATCCTAATACCCCTTTTAAGCATCAATAATCCTGGCTTAACTTTGGTTCTCCCCAAGATCCTATAAGGAGATGTGCACTGCAAGGCAAACGAGGCCATTTCCAAACTACAGAGAAGAGGAGGAAAGTATGTCTAGTACCTTGTAGGTACCAAAGGCCCTGAAGCATTTTCTATCCCAGTGAATCTTTACAACCACGTGGATAGGTATCATTACGTAGGTTTTTCCAGTGAGGAATCTTAGATAACTTGTACCTATCGTCATAAACCAGATGAATTGTGGCACAGAGTTGATCTGCATCACTCTCACTGCCAAGCCCAAGAGTGTTCTAATCCCAACTATTACCACACACAAAAAGCAGAGACACTTCCTTCTTCATTAATTTTTATAGGATGCTGGATGTGACAGTCAGCAATGTCTTCTGTCCTTCTGAGGTGGTGCAACCGAAACCTTGATTTCTGACTTTGTCCTTCATTTGAGGCACGTTTCACAAGAGCCTGCAGGGATGTCTGTCCAAAAGTAAAGGTAAATCTCAGACTGTCACTTCCAATGTGGCCCAGTAAACACCATATTCCTGTGATATTAAACTTCCCACAGATAACAATAAACTCTGGAAAAAATCCAGAAAGGAAATAAAAAAATAACCTGAAGAGTGAAAAACCAAAGCAGGCAGATTCTGGAGGGGTGTCAAAAGGAAATTTGCATGGAATGAGTTACCCATTCTTATAAATTTAAGAAAGAGAATTTTATAGGGTTGTTTAAGCTAAAGTAGTCAAAACAGAAAACCATAATCTTTTTGGCCTGAAGAACCAGAAGACAGAGTTTGGTATATTTACAGTCACTGGAAAGAGAGAATCACAGAAACAAAAGAGTTATGTAGATGGTCCCCCAGATTCTGTGCATAAACTCTACCCTGCCCAAACCTCTGGCTCACCCTTCATAGTACCAGATGGACTCAAAAGCAGTTCAGCTAAGGACAAAAGAACTACATTTGGCTATTGGCCAACATACAGGATGTGCAGTTTAAATCCAACCAAAGTAATTATCTGGTAAACCAAAATGTCAATAGTCTTCAAAGATATATAACTGAATCTGGAGTGTCCACAATAAAACCAACAGTACTGAGGGTAAAGTAAAAAATATTTGACATTTTAAATAGGTCAGAAAGGGAAAGATAAATACTATATGATTTCAATTATATATTGAATCTAAAAAACAAAACAAAAAAAAACAAAAAACAGAAACAGACCCATAAATACAGGGAACAAACTGATGATTGTCGGAGGTGAAGGGGTGGGGAATGGACAAAATGGGTGAAGGGGAGTGGAAGATACAGGCTTCCAGTTATGGAAGGAATAAGTCACAGGAATAAAAGGCACCGTATAAGAAATAAAGTCCATGATACTGTAATGATACTGTCCTGATGTATCAGGACAGATAGTAGCTATACTTGTGGTGAGCATAGTATAACATATAAAGTTATTGAATAACTATGTTGCACACCTAAAACTAATGTTAACATTGTGTGTCAACTATATTTCAATAAAAGAAAAATATCTGAAATTCTAAGAACTATGAAAATTCAAAGGACCAAGAAAAAAAGTTATCAACAGAGATTAAAAACAAGTCGACCCAGAAATTGGAATTATCAGGGAAGGATTTTAAAGCAGCTATTATAACTCTGCTCAATAGTATGAAGTAAAATATGCTCACAATGAACAAAAGATATGAAATTTCAGCAGATGAACTATTTTTTTAAACTGGAAGTTCTGAAACTGAAAAATAGATTCTACAATTTAAAATTCATGGGATGTGCCTAACAGCAGAATGAGATGACAGAAGAAAGAGTCAGGGAACCTGAAGATAGATCAACACAAATTATCCAATCTGAAGAGTAGGTGGAAAAAATTATTTTAAAATGGACAGAACCTTAATGTTGGGGGACAGTATTAAAACATATAATATATGCATAACTGGAGGGCCAGAATAGGAGGGACAATGGAGCAGAAAAACATCCGAAGAAATAATGACCAAAATTTTTCCGAATTTGATGATAAACAGATTCAAGAATCTCAGGGATGTAAGTAAGATAACTGTAAGAAAACTATGCCTAGGCATATCATAATCAAATTGCAAAAAAGAAAGAGAAAATCTTGCAAGCAGACAGAGGAAAACAATACATAACATACAGAAGAATAAAATATAACAATTACCATAGCCTTCTTGTCAGAAGCCTTGCAAGCCAAAAGATAACAGAACAATGTCTTTATTTTTTTTTTATATATATATATATATTTTTTTTTAAAGATTTTATTTATTTATTTGAGACAGAGAGAATGAGAGCACATGAGATGGGGGAGGGTCAGAGGGAGAAGCAGGCTCCCTGCCGAGCAGGGAGCCCGATGCGGGACTCGATCCAGGGACTCCAGGATCATGACCTGAGCCGAAGGCAGTCGCTTAACGAACTGAGCCACCCAGGCGCCCCCAGAACAATGTCTTTAAAGTGCTGTAAGAAAAACTGTTAACCCATAATTCTCTATTCAGCGAAACAACCCTTCAAGAATGAGGCAAAATTAAGGTATTTTCAGGTATTCTAAAAATAAGAATTCATCACCAGCAAAATTGCAATATATTAAATGCTAAAGGAAGCTCTTAGGGATAAAAGAAAGTGATACTGGGTTGAAACTCATATCCTTAGGAAGGAATGAAGAATATTGGAAATAACAAATATATGAGCAAATACGAAATGCTATTTTTTCTTTTTATTCTATAAAATACATACGACTACAGAAAATTATAATATATAGGGTTATATATTTATAACATATAGTCTTATAGGGTTTATGTAGATTTAATACATATTCCAAGTATAGCATAGATGCCTGATTGGGGTTGAGGCAGGTAAATGAACCTAAACAGTTGCAAATTTTCTATATGTTATATGAACTGGTACAATATTAACTCTTAGCTGATTGTGAAAAGTTAAGAATTTATATTGTAGTCCCTAAAACAACCAGTAAAAAATGCAAAAAAGTAATTTAATAGAGAAATTAATGTGGTATTCTAAAAATTATTTGATCCAAAAGAAAGCAGGAAAGGAGAAAAAGAGAAACAAAACCAAAGTATACAAAGAGAAAACAAATAGAAGGCAAGCCAAAATCTAAACATATCAATAATTACATTAAATGTCAATGGACTAAACACTCCAATATAAGTCAGAGATTGTTTAAAAAAAAAAAAAAAAAAAGACCCAACCATATGCTTCCTATAGGAGATTCCACTTTAAACAGAAACAGATAGGGAAACCCCTCTTACACTATTGGTGGAAATGCAAACGTGCAGCCACTCTGGAAAACAGTATGGAGGTTCCTTGAAAAGTTAAAAATAGTACCCTATGACCCAGCAATTGCACTACAAGGCATTTACCCAAAGGATACAAAAATACAGATTCAAAGGGGCACATGCACCTCAATGTTTACAGCAGCATTATCAACAATAGCTAAATTATGGAAAGAACCCAAAAGTCCACTGACTCATGAATGGATAAAGAAGAGGTAGTATGTGTGTGTGAAGAATGAAATCTTGAAAAAAGAATGAAATCTTGCTATTTGCAACAATGTGGATGGAGCTACTGAATTATGCTAAATGAAATACATCAGTCAGAGAAAGACAAATACCATATGATTTCACTCATGTGTGGAATTTAAAAAACAAAACAGATGAACATGGGGGGAAGAGAGAGAGGAAAATCATAAAATAGACTCTAAACTATAGAGAACAAACTGAGGGTTGCTGGAAGGGAGGTGGGTAGAGGGATGGGCTAAACGGGTAATAGGTATTAAGGAGAGCACTTGTGATGGGCACTGGGTGCCGTATGTAAGTGATGAATCACTAAATTCTAATCCTGAAGCAAATATTACACTATATATTAACTAACTAGAATTTAAATAAAAACTTGAAACAAAAAAGGAAGGAAGGAAGGAAAAGAAAAGAAAGAAAAGAAAGGGAAGGGAAGGGAAGGGAAGGGAGTAAGGAAGGAAGCAAGGAAGGAAGGAAAAAAAATAGGTTGAAAGAAAATGTGTAATATGTAATATATGTAAAAAGTATATACTAGGCAAATAGCAAAACATAGGAAGGCTAGAGTGGCTATTTTAATATCAGATAAAACACACTTCAAGATAAAAAGTAACATTAAAGATAAAGGACATTGCGACTGGCGGAGCAAGATGGCAGAGGAGTAGGAGACCTGGATTTCGTCTCCTCTCAGGAATTCAGCTGGATAGGGATCAAACCATTCTGAACACCTACAAACTCAACAGGAGATCGAAGAAAAGAAGAGCAACAACTCTCTGAACAGAAAAGCGACCACTTTCTGGAAGGTAGGACGTGCGGAGAAGTGAATCCGAGGCGAAATTCGGGAGGATAGACGGCGGGGGAGGGGCCTCCGTCGGCCGCTTCTGGCAAGTGATAGAGCCACGGAGCACAAAATCGGAACTTTTAGAAGTCTGCTCCGCTGAGGGACGTCACTCTGGTGGCGAAGTGGGGGGTGGAACCCTCGTGGGACAGTGTGGTCTCAGGACCCTCGGGGTCACAGAAAGACCGGGGGTGCCTAAGTGCGGCAGAGCTCCCAGGTATCGGAGCAGGGAAGCCGGCTGCAGACACGGAGCCGAGGCGCGGGCTCTCAGCTCTGGGTTGCTATAAACCGTGATCCGCGGCACAGTCGGGCCACTGCTCCTCCAGCAGGGACCCAACAAGCGGCAGATCCGGGGAGACTCACCTTCTTCCCCCGGGGGGAGAGGTGCGGGAGCGCACCGCGGGGATCTGCTGGGTTTGGAGACTCCACCCGGGGTCGGGGGCAAGATAGAAAGGCGCGGTCACAGGCCGGATGAGCACGGAGTGCGGCCGGAGACCGGGGAGACGGGAGTGACTGACTGCTTTTCTCTGGGGGCTCGCTGAGGAGCGGGATCCCGAGTTCTCGGCTCCTCCAGGGCGGAGACTGGGAGGCCGCCATTTTCACTCTCCGCCTCCAAAGCTGTACGGAAAGCTTGCAGGGAACAAAAGCTCCGGAGAGCAAACCCGAGCAGATTACTTAGCCCGGACCGGCAAGGGCGGGGCAATTTTGCCTCCGGCAAAGACATTTGGGAACCACGGCAACAGGCCCCTCCCCCAGAAGATCAGCAAGAACAGCCAGCCAAGACCAAGTTTACCGATCAATGAGAACGGCAGAACTCCAGCACTAGGGGAATACTGCACATAGAATTCATGGCTTTTTTACCATGATTCTTTAGTCTGTCAAAGTTAATTATTTTTTTTAACTGTTTTTCTTTTTTCCTTTTTTCTTTTTTTTTGAATTTTTCTTTTTCCCTTTTTCAACCAACATCTTATCAATCCCTTTTTTAAAAAAAAAACATTTTTATTTTTCATTTCTAAAGTCATATTCTATCCCTTCATAGTAGTTACCCGTATTTTTGGCATATATATATAAGTTGTTCTCTCTTTAAAATTTTGAGATAGTTTCTTCTAACAGATCAAAATATACTCTAAATCTCTAGTGTATGGTTTTTTTCTACTCCCCTGCCTGATCACATTCTCTCCCTTTTTTCTTTCTTTCTTTTTTTTTTTTAATCCTCTTTTTTTTCTTTTTTCAAACTTATCAAATCCTTTTATAAAATTTTTATAATTTCCATCTTTACAGTCATATTCCATCCCTTCATCATATCAACCCTTATTTTTGTACATCTATAAGTTTTTCTTTCTTTAAAATTTTGGGAGGGACTTTCTTTTAACAGACCAAAATACACCCAAAATCTAGTGTGTGGCACTGATCTATAAACCAGCCTGATCATATTTGATCACATTCTGTTTTTGTTTTGTTTTGTTTTGTTCTGCTTTTGTTTGTTTTTATCTTTATCTTTATCTTTTTCTTTTTTCTTTTTTTCTTTCTTTTTCTTTTTTCTCTCTTTCCCTTTCTTTTCCCCCTGATTCAGGTCTTTTCTGATTTGTTTAGAGTATATTTTCTGGGGACGTTGTTACCCTGCTAGCATTTTGTTCTCTCATTAATCTATTCTCCTCTGCACAAAATGACAAGACGGAAAAAATCAGCTCAACAAAAAGAACAAGAGGTAGTACCGACTGCCAGGGACCTACTCAATACGGACATTAGTACGATGTCAGATCTAGAGTTCAGAATCATCACTTTAAAGATACTAGCTGGGCTTGAAAAAAGCATGGAAGTTATTAGAGAAACCCTTTCTGGAGAAATAAAAAAACTAAAATCGAACCAAGTAGAAATCAAAAAGGCTATTAATGAGGTGCAATCAAATATGGGGGCGCTAACTGCTAGGATAAATGAGGCAGAAGAAAGAATCAGTGAGATAGAAGACCAAATGATGGAAAATAAAGAAGCTGAAAAAAGAGAGATAAACAACTACTGGATCACGAGGGCAGAATTCGAGAGATAAACGATACCATAAGACGAAACAACATTAGAATAATTGGGATCCCAGAAGAAGAAGAAAGAGAGAGAGGGGCAGAAGGTATACTGGAGCAAATTATAGCAGAGAACTTCCCTAATTTGGGGAAGGAAACAGGCATCAAAATCCAGGAAGCACAAGAACCCCTCTCAAAATCAATAAAAATAGGTCAACACCCCGACATCTAATAGTAAAACTTACGAGTCTCAGAGACAAAGAGAAAATCCTGAAAGCAGCTCAGGAGAAGAGATATGTAACCTACAATGGTAGAAACATTAGATTGGCAACAGACTTATCCACAGAGACCTGGCAGGCCAGAAAGGACTGGCAGGACATATTCAGAGCACTAAACGAGAAAAATATGCAGCCAAGAATACTATATCCAGCTAGGCTGTCATTGAAAATTGAAGGAGAGATAAAAAGCTTCCAGGA